>NW_006772469.1:678592-705787 GCF_000442215.2 Lipotes vexillifer | reverse complement strand
CATTCCTGCCCCATCATCATCTTTTCAGACTAAAAGTACCTCACCTTTCCCACTACTGCCCTCTGAGCCATACATACGTCCTCTACAGAACAAAGAGAAAAGGGAAGTTCAAATGTTTCAGTCACAATTTTAAAACTGCTCTTAATCAGGGGTCCCCAACCACTGCTACCGGTCCCCAGCCCGTTAGGAACGAGGCCACACAGCAGGAGGTGAGCAGGGGGTGAGCGAGCGAAGCTTCGTTTGCCGCTCCCCATGGCTCCCCATTGCTGGCATTACCACCTGAACCATGCACGCTCCCCCTCATCTGCGGAAAAATTGTCTTCCACAAACCAGTCCCTGGTACCAAAAAGACCACTGCTCTTAATGATCAAGATCTTGTTTGCAGCAGCTAGCAAAAGCCCTGCTGATCCTCAGAGATAACCATGGCATGACTTGGTCCATTTTGGCCAAAGGCATGACCATTCTGATGGAAGAAAGCAGAAGAGAACCTTTTAAACTGTCTTTAAAAACCCAAGGGGATATCAAAGGTAACCTGAATCAATGACTCTGCCTTAAGTCAGGGTTGTAGGTCAGTACCCTAGACTGGCAGATCACAGCACATTTTTTACTTTCCCAGGCGGTTCTCTTCCTAGGGTTAAATGATCTGAATCGACTGAATTCTTTCCCTCTGATACAGGCATTGTATGGAAGCTGGCCCTTTGCTGATCTTACAGATACCTCTCATCTAGGTCTAAGTGACATTGTTATAAAACTGCAGACCCATAAAGCACTATTTCCACTGGGAAACTGTGGAAAATCTAATATCCCATTAGACGGGAGCCTCCATGAAGGTAAGGATGTGACTGTGTTTGTAAATCATTGTGCCCACTATGCCTAATTCAGTGCCTGTCACATAGTAGGTGCTCAATAAATATTTGCTGAATTAATGAAAAAAATCCACTACAAATGTGGGCCTGGAGGAAGCATGCTTAGTTCAAATTTGATGATTTATGAAAATACTTTATAAAACTATTCATTCACTTAACAATCACTGAGTATTTTCTATATGATAGGCACAAAAATACAGAAAGGAATGAGATGGTATGCCAAATCTCATAAAGAAGAAGGGAACGATATTCACTGAGTGCCACTATAAGCTAGGCATGTATTATTCATTATTTCATCCTCCCAGTAACCATGTGAGGTAAATATTATTAGCTCCCCCCAATTTTTGCAGGTGAAGGAACAAAGATGTACACAAAAGCCTACATCCAGCAAATGGCCTGAATTTATTCAATGACCTGGATACTTTCCTCCACAATATAATTTCCCCCCAAAATAAATTTAAAATCACAGTGTGATGTTCTGTTATGTGATGTTTTGTAAAGGAAACTTAGGTTCTCAAAAATTGAGTTATAAACAAACAGTTTCATTTGGAAAAGAGGTTTAGGTTCTCAAGTTCAAGTTATATATGTTGGAAAAAATTCTGGTAATAAAGGTGCTTTATAACTACATGAGTGTGTACTTGAAGGCTAAAAATAATAAATTGCTTGAACAAAATAAGTGAAAATTACTGAGTTAAGTCCTAAATAGCATCTAAGACCCAAATTAATGAATTTCTAACTTATCATTATCATAATCCATTGTTATGATAAATAAAGCACAACACTGAACTAAGATTGTTGAAGTCAAAATAAAGTGCAGCATAGTTCCCATTGCCAACAAAAGAACATGAAAATGAGAATCTGCCAGCTGCTCCTCTGTGCAAACAGCTTCCTCCTAGGACCCTGGTGCCTATTCCCAACTCTGCTTGAATTATCCGGTAGATATTCATAATATGAACTGTGATCCCCGAGTGATGTATTGTGCTAGATCCTTTTTGCTTTATGAATGCTCAGACAGGAGGGAAGCCTAAAATTGGGAAATGAATTCTTAGACACAGGGCAACTTAGACAAATGCTCAGGGTCAGGCTGTCTTGTAGGGATGGAAGGCCTGTTGCAGAGGTGACCACCTGACCTGCACGTCTGAGGGTCACAGAGAGGCTCTTGAGTCGCCTGTTTCCCTGGACCCTAAAGCAGTTTTGGGAATTTCCATTTCTTCCTAATGGGTGAAAATACACAGGACTTGAATCATCTGCCCTCATAACACTGGCAGAAATTTTGAAAACAAATTGTTCCCACCCACCCTGCCTAGATCAGATGAGGAATTGGGAAAACAGAGATTCATGATCAAACCAAAATTCCAGCAGCTCAGAAAGTGCCCAAGATGGTGGGAAATGGCCTAGGACTGGCACACTCCTCAAGGATATGGCCCAATCCTAGTACAGTTGTGACCCCATTTACATTTTTATCATGATTTCATAACAACTCTGAAAATAAAGTCATATTCTTATTTGTACAGATAAAGAAACTGGAGATGAGTGAGTCACAGCTAGCAACCATCAGAGTAAAACTTAAATCTTGAGTCTTCCAAATCCACATTGAATAATAGATTTTTCACCACAATCTTAAAGGGTGACCTCAGGAATACATGTTGTAGAAGCAGTGGCTTTGGAGTCAGGACTGCATTCGCCTATCTGGATGTACCATTTTTAGCCAGATAATTAGGTAAGTTCTTTAACTTCATTAAGCCTTAGTTTCCTCATCTGTAAAATGGGGGCATGCATAACACCTAGCTCGTGGGGTTACTGTGAGGATCAAAGGTGATATGCATAGAGCATGCTCAGCACAGAACTTGGCCCTCATCAGAGCTAGACAGAGGTTGAGGGTTTCAGGTCATGTTTAGGGCATGGACTCTGGAGGGAGGAATTTCCTTTCCTCCTCTGTAGTTTAGCATGCCTTGGTGCTCTAAGGCCCCCAGGAACATTTTATAGTATCTAAAGCTACAAGGATAAAAAGTTGACACAGGCATGGAGTGCTTGGGCCTAGAGTGGGCATGGAGGATGTCCACCCCACTGGGAGCATATCTATGCCTCCTCCCACACTGCCACCTGCTCTAGGTCCCTACGGCAGCAAGGACCCTCCATCCCCACCTGGAAAGCCATGGAGTTGGCAGCGGCCAGAAATATCCTCAGGGGCAGCTTGGCCTTATAGGACCTGTGGCTCCACAAGCGATGGGCACCAGCTGTCACACCCAGAGCAGTCAGGAGGAAGCAGAAGTAGGCTGCAAGACACAAGCAGGGAGAATGTCAGCAGATGTCAGTGCTTTTAAACTTCCCCCAACCTTTTTCTCTCCTGAATAGGAACCTGTGTGAAATGGTATCAGGGGAAGAATCTGCAATGTGAAGAATCAGTAACTTGGGGAAATGCAGACTTTTTGTTGATTTGTAGCTTTCCAGTACAGGCGGAAGTGGAGAGAACTTTCCTCAAGAAACTTTGACCTTGGAACATCATTTTTTCTATATTAAAGGAATCTTCTATTTGCAAATGTTTCTTGCCAGTCTGGATACAAAATCACAACCATATTAGTGTGCCTTTGTAATTCTCACGCATCCACTCTCGGTGGAACTGAGATAGCTCTCTATCTTACTTCTTAATTGGCACCCATGGCAGGATGAGTTCTATGAAGAGTGTACTTCTAAACAAGAGTGCCCGTTTTCAGTGCCCGTTTTCAGGGCTTCCTTGGTTTGAAGGAACTCAGGCCAGACTTAAAGCAGTGAAGTCCGGCTCAGGGCCAGTAAGAATGAGGCTAAAACTGACACCACGGACAGCTGAGATTTGTTTTCTGGAGCTCCTCACTTATACCATCACTATGACTGAGCTGGTAAAGATGCCCGGGGCGGGGGGGGGGGGTTCTTTTTAGTGCTGAATAATATTCCATTGTCTTGAAAAGACAATGTTTATCCATTCACCTACAGAAGGACATCTTGGCTTTCAAGTTTTGGCAATTATGAATAAAGATGCTATAAACATCTGTGTGCAGGTTTTTGTGTGGACATAAATTTTCAGCTCCTTTAGATATATACCAAGGAGCATGATCATATAGTAAGAGTATATTTAGTATTGTAAGGAAGTACCAAACTGTCTTCAAAAGAGGCTGTAGCGTTTTGCATTCCCACCAGCAATGAATGAGCATTTCTGTTGCTCCACATCCTTGCCAGCATTTAGTGGGGTCAGTGTTCTGGAATTCGGCTATTCTATTAAGTGTGTAGTGGTATTTTATTGCCTTAATCTTCAACTCCTTAATGATGTATGATTTTGAGTACATGTAATTTTATTTTCTTAATATGCTTATTTGACATCTGTATACTGTCTTTGGTGAGGTGGTCAGATCTTTTGCCCATTTTAAAATCTAGTTACTTGTTTTTTTTTATTATTATTGAATTTTAAGAGTTCTTTGTGTATTTTGGATAATGGTTCTTTATCAGATAGGCCTTTTGTAAATATTTTTGCCCAGTCTGTGGGTTGACTTCTGGTTCTCTTGACCTCATTTTTTTTTTCAAGGAAACTATAAATCCTATTGGTTGAGAAAACATTATAAATATTGGGAGAGGGAGGAGAGAGGCGGGGGGGGGGGGGGGGGGATTTTTTTAGAGCCAACCTAGAGTGGATCTTATTATCTGTCACACATTTAAATATATTATCTCTAATCCTCATAAAATGTATTAGCATCTCATTTTACAGTTGAGGAACTGTCTCTCTAAGAGTTAAATCCTGCATATAAACCCAGGTCAGCCTAGTTCTAAAGCCTCTGCCCATGTTGCCCCTAGGTGGTGGTGTTGATTTGCTCTTTGTACGACACTTGGGAAAGGTTGAGTGCGCGGTAGGAAGGAGACCCCAAGGGACCAAAAAAATCACGACTCCTAAGATTATTACAACTACTCTAGTGGTTTTAAAGCAATGTTCCCACACAACGCTAAATGTCTTACTTGGATTATCTCATTAAAACACAGCAAACAACCCTTATAGGGTTTGTATTATTATTAGGACCATTTTACAGTTGAGAAAACAAAGGTTTAAAGAAGTTAACTAATTTCCCAGTGTCACAAGTTTAGGGAATGTCTTTGCAAAGAGCCAATCCCAAGTCTGTCTGAACCAAGAGCAGAGTACCAGCTCTCTATACTCTCCTTTATCTCAGGGAGACATCAACCAGGTAAATGGTTAGTTTCATCTTCACTTCTCTACACCCTACACCTTTAATATTGGATCTCAATTTAAATTTAAATGTGAGCTGCTTCCTTACTTGAGGGGAGAGCCCTAAACCAGGCTATATGTAGGCAGGATCAGGCTTACACACAATCCTACACAATTTCTTCTGGCACTTAGCACATGCAAGGCCCTCCATAAAGAAGTGCCAAAGACCAAGTGACCAGCTGTGAGCACATCCCTGAGCAGTTGTGAATGGTACCCAGGTCAAGTTCTTAGGGAACCCTCCGTAGGACTTCTTTGGGAGAATTACTAGGGTAACATCAGTGTCGATATACATATTTAAAGGGAGCACACTGTTACATCTTCCAAAAGTCAAGTCTGACTAATCTTGATCTCAATCCATATGTATATGGTCTAAAAACTAGACTCACCCTCGGCACTAAGTCTGAGCACATGTGGTTTTCATGAACTTGACAAATCATTCCTTCTTTGAAAGGTTAAAAACAAAAAACAACAATCTGCCCATAAATCACAGAAAGTAGCAGTAAATAAAAAGCTCTGACCGCTTTTGTTATTGTAATTTAACCTTGGTCATGAGTCCATGAAATGGACAGCTATTTTCCATGTCATCCCTGGCCTTCATGGCTCTGCTAAGAACTTTTTTCCAACTGTCAAGCAGTTAGGGGACAAGTGAAATCTATAATGGAAAAATTCAATGTGACCCTTTTTTTGCCAGTGGACTAAGACACTGGACCTTGGCTATAATAAGATGAATTCCCAGACTCCATGAAATATATTGGCCAAATGGAATCCCTCCAATCCATGGTTCCCAGACAGGGCCTTGCCATGGACTATGGCATTGTCTTGTCCTTTTTAGGATCTCCAATATTTCAGGGGTCATTTACATGGTTGGTCTGTGCATGTCTGGGCCACTGACAATGGGCTCGAGTCAGAGCCTGTACTGGGCAGTAGTGGCTATTGGTTTTTCATGGTCCTTCTTTTGGCAACAGGAATGTGGCTGTGCGACCCAGGGCGGGCCTAGCATTATACCCCATCTTCCTTGTCCTGGGAATAAACACCTGACCCAAATTTTCTCTTTTCTGGCTTAAAGACTAAAGGTCACAAACCAATGCATGATTGTAATAGTAAAGAATGAGGCCCGGAAAGCAAGTCATGAAGATGATGGACAGAGCTAGTGCCACAAGAGCTAGAAGGATAACTGCCTGCATTGAGTCACTGGTTGCAGGCCCTGGAGTTCTATAGCTCTTCTTTTGATCCTGTGGGCCTCCCCAGTATTTCTCCCAGTGATGTGAGCCAACAAATTCCCTTTTCTTGCTTAAGCCAGTTTGCACTGGATTTCTGATACTAAAATTCTGCAGAATCTCTAGGAAAGAAAGCAACCTTCTGGTCATAGTCCAAATGAGGATAAACTGCAAAAACCCTGGGCTGGATGTGAGGCTTTATGGGCTCTTCCATTAAAAGGACTCAGTTTTCCTATTTTGACAGGGCTACTTTGAGAGGTTCTTAAACTGTCTTCTATGATGTTTGTGGAAATTAATATCCAAACAAGTTCTGATGAATGCTGGCCTGCTGGCTCTAAGGTATTAAAGCGCTCAGACACAGAAGTGATGATTTCGGGAAAAAAAAAAAAGAGTAATAAGCAGTGCCAATAACTTTACCAAGTGACTTATACCTCATAGAGAAAGGTGCTAAAGCAATAGAAACCAGAATCACAAAATTACCGAACAGTAAGCGACAAACATGTTGGTCTGTATGCAAATAAGCGTCACCAATTCTAGTTATCTGAAGCCAAAAAGAAATGTATTAAAAAGATATTGAGTAGGGACTTCCCTTGTCATCCAGTGGCTAAGACTGCGCACTTCCAATGCAGGGGGCCCAGGTTTGATCCCTGGTCAGGGAACTAAATCCCACATGTTGCAACTAAGAGTTTGCTTGCCGCAATGAAGATCCCACGTGCTGCAACTAAGACCCAGTGCAGCCAAATAAATAAATAAACAAATATTAAAAAAAAAAAGATATTGAGTAGCCTACAGAACTCATGGGAAGGTTGCAGGATAGGGCTTTTGTTCACAGCCTCCAAGATGGTCCCAACACTCCCCACCTCCTGGCATTCACAGCCTTGTGTAGTCTCCTACCCTTGAGTAACTTGCTTCTAACCAAAAGAACATAGTAACATTGAGGGAATATCCGTTCCATGATTAGGTTACAAAAGATATGATTTCTGTTTTGCTAGCAGATGCCCTCTTCCCTTGGGCCTGGTGAAGTAAGCTGCCATGTTGGGGAGGCCCAGATAGCAAGGAACTCAGGGTTTCCTACAGCCACCAGCCAGTGAGGAAATGAGGCTCTCAGTTCAATAGTCCTCAAGGAACCGAGTCCTGCCAGCAATGGTGTAAGTGAGCTTGGGAGTAGTTCCTTCCCCAGCTGAGCCTTCAGTTAAGACCACAGCCCTGGCCAACACTTTGCTGCCTTATGAGAGATCCTGAAGCAGAAGACCCAGCCTAGCTGTACCTGGACCCCTGCTCCACAAAAACTATGAGAAAGTGAATGCATGTTGTTTTAAACTGCTAAATATCGGGGTAATTTGTTCTGCAGCTGTAAGTAACTAATGCAAGACTTAAGTAGGAAACTTCCCTCGAGGGAAGGAAGGCACAGTTTAAATCCCAGTTTAAGAAGAGTGTGCCATCTACAGGAACAGAAAGTAGATTCACATTGCATGGGGCTGGGGACAAGGAGGAGAAGTGAGGAATGACTGCCAACAGGTACAGGGTTTGAGGGTAAAGAGTGATAAAAATGTTTGGGAACTGGGCTTCCCTGGTGGCGCAGTGGTTGAGAGTCCGCCTGCCGATGCAGGGGACGCGGGTTCGTGCCCCGGTTTGGGAAGATACCACATGCCACAGAGCGGCTAAGCCCGTGAGCCATGGCCACCTGAGCCTGCGTGTCCGGAGCCTGTGCTCCGCAACAGGAGAAGCCACAACAGTGAGAGGCTCGAATACCACAAAAAAAAAAAAAAAAAAAAAGTTTGGGAATTGATTTTGGTGATAGCTGCACAATCCTGCGAATATACTAAAAACCAATGAATTGCACATTTTAAATAGGTGAGTTGTTTCCAAATTCTTTCTTCCCTCTCTTCCCTTTCTCATATTTTTCTTCCTTTTTTTCCCCTCCGGAAATTAGAGGCCTTTGAGATAATAAGGTAACACTTATTAAGCATGTGCTCTGCATCAGGCATGTTTACATATATTAACCTATTTAATCTTCACAACTACCCTATGAGGTAGATGGGGACAGTTATTATCACCCTTTTATTTATTTATATTTTAATTGACATATAGTTAATTTACAATGTTGTGTTACTTTCTGGTGTACAGCAAAGTGATTCATATATATGTATATGAATATATATACACATTCTTTTTCAGACTCTTTTTCATTATAGATTATTACAAGCTACTGAATATAGTTCGCTGTGCTATACAGTAGGTCTTTGCTGTTTCTCTATTTTATATACAGTAGTGTGTATAATACTTCTTAAAATAACCTCCTTTCATTCACCTTCTAAACCTTGTTTTTTTCATCCATAAAGTGGGGAAAATAGTACCTGCCCTATGGGCTTGTTTTAAGGATAGAAAGAAGTAATGCACATAAAATGTTAGCCAGGCCTGACAAGCAGCATTAGCATATGTTCTTGCCCTGGTTATGCCTGGTTATGCCCAAGGGTAAACTATCCCTTTCCCAGCTAACCCTCTGTGAAGACTCCCATGCTTTTCATTACTCTAAGCCGGAAGTTCTCAAGCGGGTGGGCAATTTTGCCTGCTCCCCTTCCTGGGACATTTAGCAAAGTCTCCAAGACATTATTAGTTGTCACAATGCAAAACATGAAGGGTGCTATTGGCATCTAGTGGGTGGAGGCCAGGGATGCTGCTGAGCACCCTGCAATGCCCAGATGCTGCCTACAACAAAAAGGTACCACTACCAAAAAGTCAACGGTGCCGAGGTAGAGAATCCTGCTCTGATTTCTTGGGAACATTCTTCTTGAGATCTGGTGTGACTTCACTGGCCTTGCTTCCTCACATCTCTCTGGTTTCATGGGGGGAGCTGTAGGAGTAACTCACATCTCATATATCATCTCATATATCATAGCTCAGCAAAGCATAGCATATCATATCATAAATAAGCTGAAAACAAAGAACTCGGACGAAAGAGCAATAATATTTTAAGTCATTGATTCCTGAACTTTAAAGTGCCAGGGGACCTTGTTAAAATGCAGATGCTGGGCCCTACTCCCAGAGATTCAGTAGGTCTGGGGAGAGACCCACGAGTTTTGTTTCTAACAAGTTTGCAGGTTTGCTGATGTTGTTGGTCCAGGGTCTGAGTGTTTAGCTGACCCACCAGATGTGAGAAAGAAGGACTGACAAGGGACTGCAGCCACAGGGCAAGGCCCTCTCATGAGATGGTGTTACAAAGGATTGCAATTAGACCTTATGTCCTCCTGTTAAAGGTTTGGGTTTACAAAGTTCGAGATTCCGAGGCCATTTCCTCCTAGGTGCTATTTCAATACTTCACTCGAAATCAGAACATTTTCAGGCTCTTGAAAACTGTGGGCCTAGAAGCAAAGGGTTTCTTTTTACTATTAAAATCTGCTAAATTCTATCTTTTTATTTTTAATTGAAGTAGAGTTGGCTTACAATGTTGTCTTAGTAATTCTATCATACGTAGCAATAACCAACAGCCCCTCTTTGCAATCCCCACCCCCTTCCACTCTGCCCCCTTCTGCTGTGCTGCACATGCGCTGCAGGAAGATAGGTGCTCCGTTCCGGAAGTGCCCACATCTTCTAGGAAGATTCAATGGAAAGGGAACAGAACAGGAGGGCGAAGATATATTTCATGCATTTTACAGGTACTGCCTGTTTTCCTCAAGCATACTTCCTGCCTTCAGTCAGGTCCACTTAGACTGTTCTGAAGTCCTGGGTAAATCCTACTTTTCCGGGTTGATTTACAGCATATATGACAATTAGAATGAAAGTCACAGCAGATCACTAACAACCACAAAATTATAGCATAGCATGTTACCACTCTGCTGTTGCACCGCAGTATCTATAATTCAAACAAAAAACCAGGGAAGAATTCGGGTCTTTTAAATGACCTCATTCTGTATCCACAGGTCTCACTTCAGGCACTCAGGCTAGACCAGGAATCCCTGTTAGATGCTCTCTGGCCCTCTGTGTTTTCCAACATGGCAATCATCACTTTGTAATGAAATAAGGAATTGTTCATCTAATGCCATCTTCCCATCTAAAACATAATCTCCAGGAGGGCAGGGATCATGTATGTCCTTCCACGTATTCTCAGCTGGTACCTGTGAAACTAACTTAGCTGGAGAAAAATATGCAACCATGCTGATTGGTTTCACTTTAAAATTCATGAACCTTTAACCTTAACTGGACTTTAGTATTACCCAGAAATCATAGTATTTTCTCCTGGTCCATATGTTCTCCCTCTCTCCTAGATGTCTATTTCATACCTGCTCCAATCACCTCACCTCCCAAAATCTCCTTCCCCCTCCCCGTCTGATAACTTTGCTTCTGTTTGAGAATAGCAGAACCTCCTCAGGCCCTACCACCTCTAGCCACCCTCCAGCATCCGAGCCTGTGCACCCTGCCATTCTTGCATTCCTACAGATGGCCAGTCCACATGCCCCTTAAGGCTGGCCCTTCCTTGTGCATCGCATCCCCTCCATCCTACTCAATTGCTCTGCCATTTCCCTTTTCTCTGCATCATCAATATCCTCCCTCCATATTATTCCCTCCATATTATTCCTCCATCAATTCCTCCCTCCATAATAACAGCCAAGCTGTTATTTTTCTCATTTCAAAAAACAAAATTAAAAAACCTCTCTTGATGCCCTTTCCCCATCTAGATCCTATTCCATTTCTCTGCTTCCCTTTACACATAATTCATTGAATGGATTGTCTCTTAATTGTGGATTACAGCTCTTCATTTCCCATTTTCTCTTAAGCCCATTCAATTAGGATTTTGTCCTTCTTTCATCCCCACCCTAAGCAAAACTGCTCCTATCCAGGTCCAGACAAGACAGATGTGGTCCCTTTCCTTGTGGGCAGTCTCTAGATGGATAGTAAGCAAATCACTATGTGGGTGATGAACACAATGAAGGAGAGGCAGAGGTGCTACAGGAGTCCCTGAAGGAGCGACTGGCATTCCAGGTAGAGGTGACATGTGAGCAAAGGCATGGAGGTGTGAAGGTTCCTGGGAGGAGCACTGCCAAGTGTTTGGGTCTGACTCCTGGGAGGGGGTGTGGGGTGAAATGAAATGCAAAAACCAGGCAGAGGCCTGACCAGAAAGGCATATGTGTGATGCTAAAAAGAGATATTTGATCTTGAGGACAAGAGGGTACCACTAAAGAATGTTACATGATCAAATTTAGAATAACAGAAAGTGTTGTGGAAGATGGATTCTAGTGGGCTGAAATGATCACTTGCGCTAGATAGTCTCCATGAGCCCCTGCAGACACATACTCTCCCTTCTCATGCTGCTCTGTGCCCTAGGAGGCTGGCCTCTATAGGCTGTACCAATGGGCTCCTTCTGGGGCTGGGCTAGCTGCATCAGAATTACTTGAGGAGCTTTAAAATCTATACACATCTTCTAGAACCTTATACTGATGAGGCAGGGGTTTGTAACCCCAGGTGATTCAGTTATACAGCCAAGTATGGGAGTGATGGACAAGGACAGGGCTTCTTAAACTAATGTGCCTATAAATCACCTAGGGATTTCATTAAATTGCAGATACTAATCCAGTAGGTCTGGGTAGGGCCAGAGATTCTACATGTCCTACAAGCTCCCAGGTAATGCCACTGCTGCTATCCCAGGGACCACACTTTGAGTTGCAAGACACTGCCCAATTCCTGCAGAGACTCATTTAGGACCAAGGAAACCTAGCTTCTCCTCTTGGCTTGTGATGCAAGCAAAAGGATTTTTAGTGACAGAAGCCCAGGATGGAAGTCTCATCTCCCTACCCACAGCCTATGCTTGCTCTTCCTACATTCTCTTCCTGCTTTCTTTCTTTTCTCAGGCACAGAGTGAAAAAGTTTATTTCACGTATTTTTAAATTTAGAAGATGAGAAAAGGGCTGCCTTCAAAACATCACAAAAACAATTCCATAATATAAAAACACAAGAACTGAGTTGCTAAAAGAACTATGGCTAATGTTCATTGCAGCTCTATTTACAATAGCCAGGACTTGGAAGCAACCTAGATGTCCATCGACAGACTGAATGGATAAAGAAGATGTGGCACATATATACAGTGGAATATTACTCAGCCATAAAAAGAAACGAAATTGAGTTATTTGTAGTGAGGTGGATGGACCTAGAGACTGTCATACAGAGTGAAGTAAGTCAGTAAGAGAAAAACAAATACCGTATGCTAACACATATATATGGAATCTAAAGAAAAAAAATGGTTCTGAAGAACCTAGGGGCAGGACAGGAATAAAGACGCAGATGTAGACTGAGGACACAGGGAGGGGATAGGGTAAGCTGGGAGTGGTATGGACATCTATACACTACCAAATGTAAAATAGATAGCGAGTGGGAAGCAGCCGCATAGCACAGGGAGATCAGCTCGGTGCTCTGTGACCACCTAGAGGGGTGGGATAGGGAGGGTGGGAGGGAGGGAGATGCAAGAGGGAGGAGATATGGGGATATATGTATATGTATAGCTGATTCACTTTGTTATACAGCAGAAACTAACACGCCATTGTAAAGCAATTATACTCCAATAAAGGCATTAAAAAACAAAAATAAATAAAAGAACTATGGCTGAAGACCATCTGTGCATTGCAGCACCTTCACACCTTGGTGAGAGAAGAGGTCTGATTAAAGAAAAAAAGGTCCCTGGATAGGAATAAGAATTCGTTAAACAGAACCTTAAGAGTTCGTAATCATTACAATAATGGTGTTGACAACTGAATGGTTAGGGGAAGGGAGTGGAAGAGTTTATTCTTTTTGTTCTTAAGAAAATGTCAAAGACTAACACTGCTCTGCGTCCAGTCCACTTCTAAAAATATTTGGCATCTAATGAAAGTGGCCACACGTATGAGAAGAGCTATATTTGGAACTGTCGATCATTTAACATTTTACTAAAAATGCAACAAATAAACAAAAATCAAAGTTATTTTACTATTTTATGATCTATCAATATTTCTTCAGTACTACACCAAAGCAAGCCCCTGAGAGAGAACTATTCCAGAGCATAAACTAGTTCAGACTGGAATCTTTCCAGTGTGGCTTCCAGCTCCCTCAATGCCTTCTTACTTCCTTGTTCAAAACCTCTTTCTCTCCCTCAAATGACACAAAGCTTCTGGGGGGTGGGGGGGTTGATCATTTATTAGGCGTGGGAATCAGAGCTCGCTGGAACAGCTCACGGAGAACACTGGCTTCTTACACAGAGGAGTGAGGAGGTGCACAGGTAAATCAGTGAATTCACAGGTCAGTCGCCTGCCTATCTTTTCCTAGCTGGTGGGGGGGAATACCATCTTACTCTTTCTTAGTCTTAGTTTTCTTATCTGTGAAACACACAAACAAACAAAAGACTATCTCAAAAGGTTATCATGAGACGAATGAAAATATATATATAAGTTTTAGCAAAGAGTAATATCTTAATAAACATTACTGAAAACACCATTATTCTTATCACTAGGCAAAGATTTTCAGACTGAGGCTGGGAGACCAGGAAGCAGGGTCTTCAGAGGAAAGGAGGCCCCAGGTCTCAAGAGCAACTCTTTTCCTTAGCCTGATCGTCAGCCCTTCCAGGTTCTTGGAGGTGAATTTGGGAAGAGCGAGCACGGTTCACAATACAGGATAACTCCCATCATCCTCTCTGTCTCCCTCTCTCACAATCAAGATCAAGACACAACTATCAAAATCAGAATTAGAGCTAATTGAATACAAAGAGAATAATGCACTGCACTATGGGCACACTGAATTTCCTTTTCCATTAATTATTCAGTTGTGATTTTTCTCTTGGGCAGTAAATGTGTGTGTGTGTGTGTGTGAGAGAGAGAGAGAGAGAGAAAGAGAGAGACGAGAGAGAGAGGAATTCATATACTTCATAGTTATAGATATGCTTCATATTGTGTATATGCTCATTAACGTCTCTGACCATAAATGGGAAAATGCAATATCAAAAATGACAGTCTCGGGCTTCCCTGGTGGCGCAGTGGTTGAGAGTCCCCCTGCCGATGCAGGGGACACGGCTTCGTGCCCCGGTCTGGGAACATCCCACATGCCACGGAGCGGCTGGGCCCGTGAGCCATGGCCGCTGAGCCTGCGCGTCCGGAGCCTGTGCTCCGCAACGGGAGAGGCCACAGCAGTGAGAGGCCCGCGTACCGCAAAAAAAAGAAACAAAAAAATAAAAAACAAAAATGACAGTCTCGCTGAAGGAAGACTAAAATTTAGAAACAGCACCCAAACTGGTCATTTTGGGGGAAGTGGAAAAAAGAAGGATTTCTGCCCTTATCATCTGAATTATCTGGGTACTTATGAGTTACCATTCTCTCTCTCTTCTAACAAGCAATTTCCCTAATAGAATTAGGACAGCCAGTGGTTGAAGCCCGGCCCAGAGGTTTAGGCAGGAGTCAGCAGACCTGTTAGCAGCAGTGAAGCATGAAGATGTGTCACCCAGGCCCTCAGAGGGCTGAGCACTGAGCCCTGGAGGGGGGTCTTGGAGGAAAGTTTGACAGGAGAAGCCCAAGGCACCAATATTGCTTTGATGTCTGAGCCCTTTAAAGGGCTGGGAATTAAAATGAAGTGGAGGGGAAACGTCCTGGGAGGCATAGCTTTCTCTCTGTCTTCTTCCTCCTCAAGGATGTCCTCCCCCTCCTCCCCCCTCTTCTGACCAGAGAAGGGTCCTCCCCGGGGCTCCGTGTGAACACACTGGGCTCGGAACAAATGTCCCCCATGGAGCAGAGCAGGCCAAGGACAGAGACGGAACACGTTTGGCAGTGAGGTGCCTTGGTGCCCCCAAAGGGAAAATTGACAAAACACAGTCCTTCCAACGTTGTTTTTACCACACTAATGTTTCTGCCTTAAATAGAAGAAAAGAGTTACAATTTTAATAAGACAGCATTCTATCAAGATACCAAGAAATCCTCTTAGATTCTCTGATTGGGGACCACATCATCGGGGCAGCCTGACCTAGTTCACGAACTCCGGTTTCAAGGGCTTCCTTCACACGTTTTTATTCCTGCCAAGTCTCTGTAAGTTGCTGTGAATAGCCCAAGGCAGATTTTTTTCTTTGCAGCAAAATCCAGGGCCTGATTTTCTGATCCTCACAAGTTTTGAAGCAAAAAATCCAACCTAATTTTATGAGTTGCCTTAGCAAAATATCACCATTCCTTCCTTCCTTCCTCGATAAGCATGTAGCAGCACCTTTGGTGTGCCCGGCTGTCTGTAAGGTATCCAGTATGGAAACGGTCAACATCCCTCCCGCAGGAGCCTCACAGACAAACTGGCAGCCCTCAGGCCACCATCAGTCCACAGATATTTTGAAAAACTGATCCAACAGTTAAAAATAGAGGATTCCAAGATTTAAAATCTCTATTTCTAGCTTCTCCTGAAAGATGGAAAGACCTGGCAACACCAGGTCACCTCATTTTCCTGAGTGGTAACGTTTTACCGGAGCTACATGCCCTTCCCTTGAGACCTCGCCCCACTCACCCTGTACCCAGGTACACACTAGGATCAACCCTCTTTGTTTATCACCCGCCCAGCCCCTGAGCTGGAGCAGAACCAGGGCCTTGTCCATTAGGCACTGAAGACACAGCACTGAGAAGCCCACAATACATTTTCTTTGGAAGGAAAACAAATATAATAGTAAATGTATAATAATGAATCCAACCTAGGTTATATTTGTCTTTGCACCCACACAGGTGTAAGATATAATTTCTAATTTTTTTGATGGCAGAAGGGGCCCACAATGGCAAAAATCATAACTCGCTAAGTATAGCTGAGTTACATCAACTCCTGACTTGGAAAACGGGTGATTAAAAGGGAAAGGTTTAAGCATTTACCCTGTCTTTTTAGAAAGAACTAAAATTCATTCCCAGGGGCCTTCCCTGGTGGCGCAGTGGTTGAGAGTCTGCCTGCCGATGCAGGAGACACGGGTTCATGCCCCGGTCTGGGAAGATTCCACATGCCCCAGAGTGGCTGGGCCCGTGAGCCATGGCCGCTGAGCCTGCGCGTCCGGAGCCTGTGCTCCGCCACGGGAGAGGCCACAACAGTGAGAGGCCCGCATACCGCAAAAAAAAAATTCATTCCCAGTTGAAGAGGGAAAGCGCTTCTTTTCAAAAGAGTTCCAGCTAACAAATGTAGATTTGGGGAGGAAACCAGCCTTCTGCAACCCCCGGTTACCCCATGTGCTACGTAGGTGGGCACAACACCCCTAACCCTCCCTCTAGGACCCAGGCACTCATTTCTCCAACTACTGGAACTGTTGGTACCTAACAGCTCACAGCTGAGTCTTCCTTCTCCCAAGGAACAAAGCTGCCCAGCCCACAGTTATAACACACCCCCGCCCTGGGGGCAGCCTGCAACCAATGCTTAGCTGATAAAGGGGTACAAAGGGCTGGCCCTTTGCCACCATTTGCAACATCTCTGAAGGACCATCTAGTTCCGGAGCTGCCTGAAGCATAGGCTGAGGCCCCAGCATTGCAGCATAGCTTCTCCCCTTTTCTTCCAGATGTTACCAAGCACAGCTGCTGATAAACTAGTACACGAATCTGCCTCTCAGAATCTGTTTCCCAAAGAACCCAACCTAAGACCCCAATAAATGAATAATGGATTCTGGCAAGACTATCAGTGGGTGCTGTTATGGGTTGAACTGTGTCCCCCCGAAATTCATGTGTTGAAGTCCTAACCCCCAAGTGCCCCCAGAATGTGACCTTTTATGGAGATAGGGTCTTTACAGATGGACTCTGCAGGACAGGGTGGGCCCTGAACCAATATGACTGGGTCCTTAGAAGACAAGGAAATTTGGACACACAAAGAGGGAAGGTGATGTAAAGGGACACCGGGAGACAACCACCTGCAAGCCAAGGAGAGAAGCCTGGAACAGATCCTTCCCTCAGACCCCTCAGGAGGAACTAACCCTGCCAACATCTTGATTCCAGCCTTCTAGCCTCCAGAACTGTGAGACAATAAATTTCTGTTGCTTAAGCCACCCAGTCTGTGGTACTTTGTTATGGCAGCCCTAACACAGATACTAAACTCATTAGGTCAAAGGATTGTTGGGAAGCAGGATATCCCCAAGATGTCAAAGCATCATCCCCCAGACTGCTTACTAATTGTAAAGGGAAAAATAAAATTTTCCAAAGGAGGAATCTGGCACTTAACCAAGAGATGAAATTTAGCATCAGGAATAGTGGAAGAACTTGCCATTGGGTGCCCTTTGATGTGATAAATGTGGAGCACATCATATCACCCTTGAGGAATTATTGCCCAAAATGCTCAACTTTAATCTCAACATGCTTTTATACCAGCTCCCAGTATACAGAAAATAAGGGAGAAAAGGAAACAATCAGACAATTCAAAATGTGGGACGTTCTACAGAAAACTGGCCTGGTCTCTTCAAAATGTCAATGTCAAAGGTGAGAGCCTGTTCTAAAGACAGAGAACAAATAACAATCAAATGCAATGCAATAAGCTTGACAGAATATGGGTTCAAAAAAATCAATTATAAAAGATATTTTGAGGACAACTGGAGAAATTTGAATTTAAACTAGACAGATTGTTACTAAGTTATGATAATGTCTTTATTTCAAGAGGATACATGTCGGTACGCGGGCCTCTCACCACCGCGGCCTCTCCCGTTGCGGAGCACGGGCTCCGGAAGCGCAGGCTCAGCGGCCATGGCTCTCGAGCCCAGCCGCTCCGTGGCATGTGGGATCCTCCCGGACCGGGGCACGAACCCGTGTCCGCTGCATCGGCAGGCAGACTCTCAACCACTGCGCCACCAGGGAAGCCCCTGCAACTTACTTTTAAATGACTGAGAAAAAGTTGTAGATAAAGCAAATGTGGCAAAATGTTAGTAATTGTTGAATCTGGTAGTAGATGTGCTGGTGTTTACTGTATTATTCTTTAGAATTCTCTGTGTCTGAAAATGTTCAGATTAAAAGTCTGCAGGAAACAAATGTCACTGAGAGTCAATACACAGATACTAAATTTCACCTTTCTTCTTTTGCTTCACACATTAAAAACAACAACCAGTGGAACACAGAGGACCAGCACGTGAGAATATGGGTTAAACCTTGCTTTGTGCTGGCTTTATGATACTCAAGGGATTAAATATATGCATACTTACTTCTTCCTGCCCACAATTAAGTAGGCCCTAAAATAAGCTGGAAAGACAAAGTCAGATTAAAAAAGAAATAATGTAAAAAGATATACATGTGGCTATGTTTCTGTCTTCTCTGGTCCTTTCTGAGTCTCAGTTTCCACATCTGTAAGTGGGGAGAATAAAACAAATCTGGAAGGCCTGCTTTTAGGATTAGAGATGAGGAAAGTCCAGTGCCTGACCCACAGTAGATAGGTGATAAATATCCTCAGAACTGCTGGTATTATTGTGACTGTGAGTGGTGGCAGCAGGAAGGTAAGAACCCAGACATTCTGGCCCCAGAGCCTGTCCTCCAGCTCAGGGGTCCCCAACCCCTGGGCCACGGATCGGTACTGGTCCGTGGCCTGTTAGGAACCGGGCCGCACAGCAGGAGGTGAGCCGCGGGCGAGTGAGCGAAGCTTCTTGTGTATTTACAGCTGCTCCCCATCGCTCACATTGCCTCCTGAGCTCCGCCCCTGTCAGCCTTATGGTGAGCTGTATAATTATTTCCATATACATTACAATGTAATAATAACAGAAATAAAGTGCACAATAAATGTAATGCGCTTGAATCATCGCGAAACCATTTTCCTCCACCCCCAGTCCATGGCAAAACCGTCTTCCATGAAACCGGTCCCTGGTACCAAAAATGTTAGGCACCCCGCTGCTCCAAGCGGTACTGGGCTGTACGGCCTCTGAGAGAAACTATACAGGGCATTTTCTTCTAATGAGCACAATAAAGGTAACCTCTCCCATGCAGAGAAAACTGGGGACACGTTTTGTTTACATATCAGATGGTGCACTTCGTACTTAGGATAATAATCAGGAAGAATTCAAGAGGGGTTTCTTGTAGGCCTATTTTAACAAAAAAAGAAAAACCAAGTCAGAATAGTTCCAGAAGGAGGCCAAAGTTCTCCTGTGATCTATGTCAAGACCTTGGAATGTTTCATTGCTTTAGAAAAATAACTTCCCTGAGCTTTAGAAAGAAATAAATCTTTCCATTTCACATGCAATGTAGATGATGTTAGGCTATTCTCGGTGTTGAAGGAACTGAAGGGACAAAGGCTTTTTCGTGTTTTGAATAAAACCTTGAATGTGAATTCAATTCAAACCCCAACAGAGCTGTCACTCCCCATCAGCCAACACTCACTTTCCGAGGGTAAAACCCAAACCTGAGTTTTCATTTCATTTCACCATCAACTACTCACAGTGCCTCAGTGGCACCTTTTAGTCTCGTCAAGCAAACAAAAATGACAGCTTTGGGTGGCACTGGTATTTGTGTTTTTTCCCATTTGTTATTGTGACAGCTTTAGCTCATCCATGAAAATTCGAAGACATGATGCCTTGTGAAGATAAAGCCCTAAAAAGAAGCATTTGATTTTGACCCAAACCTAAGGGGAGTAGCATGCAAGTGACAAGATGAGTCACAGAAAAGAAGCGAGGAAAAGCCACCTGGAGGGTTGACGAGCTTCTGAGGCCCTCAAGGGCCTGTAGTGGAGTGGGGACAGCATCCTTCCCAAAGGCTCTTAGAGGCACAGGCAACTACTTTCTGCTACCAGCACGTCTGTTACTGAAAAAATAACCCTGAGTTTTCACAGCAAGGCTAATAGAACTTTCCCAACCAGGCAGAGTTGAATTACCCACACTCTGAGATGGAAAAAACTGGTTATTTTTATTCTGCTTGTTACGGAGGCCGCTGTTTATTTATTTATTTAATGGAGACTTGCAGTGAACTATATTACACACTGCAATGCTGAACACACACTCAAGTATAACTGAATAAAATTTTCATTAAACAATCCTTAATCCTTACTATATGCAGTGCACTGACATTGTCTGTTTATTTGATTATTTTAAAAATAATGGTCACAATGCAAACTAAAGTGTTTCACACCCACTACTAGGTTACAATGTGCAGTTTGAAATATACTAGGCTGGATGAAGCCTATGCTTCATGGCACATTCCTGTCACATCTATAACCCTGCTCATCCGGTCCCTTTCCCTAGGAGCTGCCACGAATCAATATTGATTGGTCAAGAAAAACAAGACAGCTTTTCTTTTTCCTCCGCACTTCCGAAGTTCTCAAGGGCACCCATCATTGCTGCCCAGGCTTGTCCTACGGGGTGGAGGCTGACCCATCTCTAATGGAGTGGGACCTATTTTTCGTTGCAGTCATCACAGGATAGATGAGGGGTGTGTTATAGAAGGGGCCACCCTATCTCATGTCTGAGGCTCCTGGGTTCCCAGCCAAGGGCGGAGAGCTTTCCCCACCAGCAAGACCAATGAGATCCTCAACTCATGTCTCTTCATCCTTGGATTCAAGGGAAACCCCAAACTTGACTATAGGACGTGGGGATTTTGGTGCAACAACGACATGCAGTGCGCATGTCACAGTGCTGCCAACCTGCAAAGGGTACCACCTGCATTGTCTCTGGAAGGGATGCCAGTCTCCCAGAGCACAGTGAGGGCAGTGCCCTTGCAGCGTGCACCCTGGCCCAGCAGCCGAGTGCTCAGACAGGCACTCATCCTCACCCTCCTTGAGCATCCAGGCCTCACCCCCAGCCTCCCCAAATCAAGAGTCATGGCTCACATGCACCTCCAGTCTCTGTGAATGTTCTTTCATGTCCCAGGGACAGGGGCTGCTCTAGATTTTGGTTCCCTTTTTGTGTTTTTGAGACCTAATGGTCTTTCCTGCCTGCCCCTTAGACACCCCCCAACAGCCAGTCAAAACTGTTCTGACTTCATAGGTAAATCCCTCACCAAGTGGCATTTCCCTGGGTCTGGGAAAGTTCAGCTGCTCTCAGCTTCCCCTCTTTGGCCTTGAGCTTTTCCGTGAGCAACTCTCTTATCTCCTCTGCATCTTTTTCCCACCTTGCGCTAGTCCAGTAGGTTAAGCCATTTAAGAATCATCATTCTGAATTTACCTGTGTAGGTCCTGTTTTTGTCTACCTGTCCTTTTTTTTTTCCTTTAACATATTTTAGTTCTCACAATTCTTCCCTGGCATTGCGCGTCCCCCGAGTTACCAATTAAGTGTCTCCTCCTCCTTCCCGAAGAGACTCATCAGGTGGCTGTCTGCACAGCTGTTCCCAACCTGGGCAGCACACCGGGGTCACCCAGGGTGCTTTCAGAAGTCTCTGGAGCCACAGATGCACCCAAATTAAATCAGACCTCTGGGGGTGGGGCCCGGCACTGGTATTTTTAAAGCTCTGCAGGTGATTCCAAAGTGTAGGCAAGGTTGAGAACCACTGTTTATTATTGCCATTTACAGCAGGTTTCACGTTTAAGACATTTCTTCAACCAGTAGGAGAGCAGATGCTCCGACTTCCAGGTTCAAGACCATTCCTTCCTCACTGTCCAGGAAGGTCACTTGCAAAGGTTACGTCGTAAGCCAAGAAATCATCTTTTAAATCAAAATCAAGCCTGTTATTCCCAGCACAACACAAATATGAGGGTCTCAAAGGGGACCTAACTAGTGCACCAGCGCCGGAGGCTGCAGCCCCAGGAGGAAATACTGAGGGAGATTTCATCTCTGATGGTGAGACCTCAGGGCCCAGGAGGAAGCTAGCAAACCAAGAGGGAGATGAAGAGCTACAGAAATTGTGGCTACATCTGTCCGGACAGCTGCAAAGAGGATGTGGTTTCTGACCTGGGTTTTTGAGAAGGAATGGGGATTTCCCAGGCAGAGCTGGGGAGAAAGGCATGGAAGTGCTTCGGGAAGCGCCAGAAATTCCGTGCGGCCAAGGCCACAGTTTTTTCATCTATACCTCACCCATCTACCTCATGGGTGAGGGAACCATCTTTGAGTCTTCAAAAGCTAAAAAGGGTAACCCTGAAATTAAAGAATCCAAGTTACCAAGAGGTTTCCATCCCAAAGGCTTGGGGTAGATTGCCAAGTCTGTGGAGGCAAGTTGGTTCCTGTTCAGACGGCAGAGGGATGCGATTGGGCTGGAAGTGGAAAGCAGCATTTGCCAGCAGAGAAGAGAAACTGTACCGCAGGTGGTGACAGAGCCAAGGGGGCCGTCGGGGGAGCACGGAGGCTGGGCCAGAGGTGGAGATTGGGCAGATGGCTGTTGAACACCAGGTTGGGATTACTGAGGGTCCTGCAGAAGGTCAGTTACCTTTTCTTGTATTTATGCCTTGCCCGATAGGCTCATCTGTAAGCTCTCTGAGAGCAGCCATCAGCTCTGGCTTTCACCCCACCACTAAGAGCACCAGCACACAGCTGTGAATCCCACAAGTCTGAATAAAGAAGAGTTTGTCAGTGGAATAGTAAACATTCTTGGAATTCATGGAAGTGGCGGGGAGGGGTGGAAGGGATATGTTTAGGAGAAAGCATTTTAAACATACCATCATCTTCTTGAACACAAAGAGCATACGCTCTTGAAAAATTGCTTCTTCTAGGGAAGGTTCCAGTCAAGAGCTGACAGCCTCCAAGCAAGTCAACGTTTCTGTCTATACAGAAGCCCCCCTCCCATCTCCTCACTCCCCCAAACCCCAACTCCCACCACAAGACCCATCAAAGACCAAACCGGCCTGCTCCACCCCACCAGGGTGTATTAGTGCTTTTCTTTTTTTAAAAAAACTTTTTATTGAAGTATAGTTGATTTACAATATCATGTAAGTTTCAGGTGTACAGCACAGTGATTCAGATATAGATAGATAGGTTATTATATATAGGTTATTATAGGTTATTATATAATATTGAATATAGTTCCCTGTGCTATACAGTAGGTCCTTGTTGGTTACCTATTTCATTCATAGTAGTGTATATATGTGTGTATATTAATCCCAGCCTCCTAATTTATCCCTCCCCTGACCCCCCCCTTTCCCCTTTGGTAACCGTAAGTTGGTTTTCTGTGTCTGTGAGTCTCTTTCTGTTTTGGAAATAAGCTCATTTGTGTCATTTTTTTTTTCCTTTTAGATTCCACAGATAAGCGATATCATATGATATTTGTCCTTCTCTGTCTGGCTTATTTCACTTAGTATGATAATCTCTAGGTCCATCCATGTTGCTGCAAATGGCATTATTTTATTCTTTTTTATGGCTGAGTAATATTCCACTGTGTGTATGTATGTGTGTATGTATGTATATATATATATATACACAACACATCTCCTTTATCCATTCATCTGTTGATGGACATTTAGATGTTTTAGTGCTTTTCAACTCCTTTCATTTCATTTTCATTCTCAACTTGATGACTGATATGCAGAGGACCAGCCAAGTCTGCCGTTCTTGGCAGCAGAAAGCCGGGGATGCGGGGTGTAGAGGGTACCAGCAGAGTTCTTCCCTGTGCTTAGTCTTGGTAGTCAGCTGGAAGCAGCAATTATTTTGTCTTCATCAGGAATCCAAGGTGCAGAATGCCGCTGCTGGGCCGAGGCCTGGCACGTGCCCAGCCTGGCTAGCACAGCTCTGAGGAGTTTGCAGGGTGGGTGAGGGCAGAGTGGGCCACCAGCTCCCTCCTTCTCCCTCCCCACAACACAGAGTAGCTTCCTCACAGCCTTTGCTATGAGCCACTCCAGGACAGGGCTTGGGGCCGTGAGAGCCCTGGAAACAGCCGCCATCACCACCGCAGCGACTACAGTATAGACATCTAGGGGCTCAGAGCTGGGGACTTAGAGTCACATCCCAGCTCTGCACTTGCAGCCTGGAAGTGGAACCTTATTTTCAGAGCTTATCTGCATCCCTCACAGAGCCTCTCCAGGTGCTGGGATGTAGTGCAGTTCTGACAAGTGTGGATTCTAGGGTTTGGAGCCCTGGGCAAGGAGCCCCATCACACTCCACCTGCTAAGACAGAGAGTGAGCTAGAGAGAATCCAGACCACTGAAACTGGCAGCCACAAAACTGTCAGGATCCCAAACAGGCTGACTTATTCCTCACTCCCCTTCCTCCCCAGAGGTAGCAAAATGACTGCAGTTCCCACTTTTTTCTCATTTACATAATCTCACCTTTTACGTTGGAAAAGGCAAGTCGTCATCTGCCTGGGCCAGACCCAGGTGCCTCCAGCTTTTGCCTCTTACAGGCCCCACAATTCCAACCATGAATGTTGTCATTAGGGTCCCTCCCCTCCTCTCGTCACTTTCCTTTATCACCTCCATCTTTGCTCAAAGGCCATTTTTTTTAGGGGAGGAAGATTCTTTTCTCTCCTCTCCTGTTACTTCCAAAATCATCTGCTGTCTTTAAACATGGAGCCACCCATCCAGATGTGTTTCTCTGCCTATTTTGTGTTCAATATTTGCTACCCCCAGTCTTCTCACTGGCTTGTGTTTCCCTGTGGCTGAAACTTCACCACTTGTCAGATCCTGATGAAATTCAGGCCCTGGCTAGGTTCTGAGATGGCATTTTTCACGGGTTTTTGACAGCGCTGCAGGTTGGGGCACAGTCCCTGGGTCCCCTCACTCTAGAAAATGAAAATAGTCCAACAGAGCTCACAGAAAGAAACAGAACTCGCGCGGCTTGGATAGGAGAGCTCTGGATCCTCTTCCTCAGTGGTTCTCAAAGTGTGGTTCTAGAAGCAGCAGTGGCACCAGAATTTGTTAGAAACGCTATTTGCATCACTATCAGTCTAGGACAAAAAGATGGAGCCGTGGCCCCCAAACACTGGCATGAATGATGATGGGGATGATAATGGCTAACATTGATTAATCACAGTCACTCTGCACTAGCCCCGATTCTAAGAACTTTATGACACATTCAGTCATCACAACGACCCTCTGAGGGGTTAAGTCCTATTAATAAATCCTGCAATTTTACAAATGAGGTAACTAAGAAATGGAGAGGTTAAGCAACTTGGTGTAATCACAGAGTAAATGAGAGAACAACACGTCTGTCTAACACACACACACACACACACACACACACACACACACACACACATATACACACACCCCTTTACCTCACTCCTCTTTCTGACTTTGGTCTTCTCTTCCCAGAGCATGGGTAAGCTAGGCCTGGTTCACTGTCACGAGGCAGTGAAGTTCAGTGGTCCCGAGCCTGCACTTTGGGCCAACTGCTTGGGTTTGAAGCTTGTTTCTACCATGTCATGAACTCGGACAAGTTACTTAGGTTCTTGGTGACTGTTTCCTCAGCCATAAAATGGGGATAGAGGATTTAATGCAATCTCTATCAAATTATAACACTTTTCACAGAACTAGAACAAATAATCCTAAATATATATGGAACCATAAAAGACCCAGAATTGTCAAAGCAATCTGGAGGAAAAAGAACAAACCTGGAAGCATAACCCTCCCAGACTTCAGACAATACTACAAAGCTATAATAATCAAAACAACATCATATTGGTACAGACATATGGATCAATGGAACAGAAAAGAGAGCCCAGAAATAAACCCGCACATCTATGGTCAATTAATCTTCGACAAAGGAAGCAAGAATATGCAATGGAGAAAAGACAGTCTCTTCAGCAAGTGGTGTTGGGAAAGCTGGACAGCTACATGTAAAGCAATTAAGTTAGATCACACCCTTACACCATACACAAAAATAAACTCAAAATGGCTTAAAGACTTAAATATAAACATGACACCATAAAACTCCTAGAAGAGAACATAGGTAAAACATTGTCTGACATAAATCGGAGCAATGTTTTCTTAGGTCAGTCTCCCAAGGCAATAGAAATAAATGCAAAGATAAACAAATAGGACCTTTGTCAAACTTATAAACTTTTGCACAGCAAAGGAAACCATAAACAAAATGAAAAGACAAGCTACAGACTGGGAGAAAATATTTGCAAACAATGCAACCTACAAGGGCTTAATTTCCAAAATATACAGACAGCTCATACAACAAACAACCCAATCAAAAAATGGGCAGAATGCCTAAGTAAACATTTCTCCAAAGAAGACACACAGATGGCCAATAGGCACATGAAAAGATGCTCAACATCGCTAATTATTAGAGAAAGGCAAATCAAACCTGCAACAAGGTATCATCTCACACCAGTCAGAATGGCCATCATTAAAAAGTCTACAAATAATAAATGCTGGAGGGGGTGTGGAGAAATGCTCTTGGTAGGAATGTAAATTTGTGCAGCCACTATGGAAAACAGTATGGAGGTTCCTTAAAAAAACCAAAAATAGAACTACCATATGATCCAGCAATCCCACTACTGGGCATATATCCAGAGAAAACTTTAATTGGAAAACATGTATGCATCCCAATATTCATAGCAGCACTGTTTACAACAGCCAAGACATGGAGCAACCTAAGTGACCATAGACAGAGGAATGGAACAAGAAGATGTGGTATATAGATACACAACAGAATACTTCTCAGCCATAAAAAAGAATGAAATTTGCAGCAGCATGAATGGACCTGAAGATTATCATATTAAGTGAAGTCAGAGAAAGACAAATATCATATGATATCACTTACATGTGGAATCTAAAATATGATACAAATGAACTTATTTACCAAACAGAAGCAGGCTGGGCCTCCCTGGTGGCGCAGTGGTTGAGAGTCCACCTGCCGATGCAGGGGACATGGGTTTGTGCCCCAGTCCGGGAGGATCCCACATGCCGCGGAGTGGCTGCACCCGTGAGCCATGGCCGCTGAGCCTGCGCATCCAGAGCCTGTGCTCTGCAACGGGAGAGGCCACAGCAGTGAGAGGCCCACGTACCGCAAAAATAAATAAATAAATAAATTTAAAAACCTGAAGCAGGCTCACAGGCATAGAAAACAAACAGGGTTACCAAAGGGGAG
>NW_006772469.1:649817-678496 GCF_000442215.2 Lipotes vexillifer | reverse complement strand
GGGGAGGGAGGGGGAGGGGAGGGGTGGCGATCTGGAGAAAGTAATATGTAAAATAAACAGCAAGGTCCTACCATATAGCACAGGGAACTGTATTCAATATCTTGTAAATCTATAATGGAAAACAATTTTAAAAGAATATGTATATATATATATATATATATACATAATATATATATATATGAATCACTTTGCTGTACACCAGAAGTAACACAACATTGTAAATTAACTATATGTCAATTAAAATATAAATAAATAAAATGGTGATAATAACTGTCCCCAACTACCTCATAGGGTGGTTGTGAAGATTAAATAGGTTAATATATGTAAGCATGCCTGATGCAGAGCACATGCTTAACAAGTGTTACCTTATTATCTCAAAGTCCTCTCATTTGTGGAGAAAATAAAAAGGAAGAAAAATATGAGAAAGGGAAGAGAGGGAAGAAAGAATTTAGAAACAACAGCCTGAGAACTCTGTAACAACTTCTCAGGTAAAAAGTCATGAAGGTCTCTGTCCGTTCTCTCGTCTGCTTGGGAAGCACACGCTAATGAAGCATCTTGTGCACGTGCGGATGGAAACGTGAATTTCTCCATTCTGGGTCTCACGCGCATATTTAATCTTCCTGTGAAAGCAGATGGGGTTGAAGAGGTCTGCCACCCTCTCTGACTTTGAGAACTGCCTGATGTAAGCAGAATTCTGTGTCAAAGTACAGAGATTCAGGTATCTCTGCTGCTGCAAAGAAGCAAATATGGGAGAGACCGACGAAATTTAGTGCCTGCTTACACGTGTGTAAGGACGAAAAGAAAAGCGGCCACTATTAAATAAAATGACGTCTGTGTCTCAACGCTTAATCGAGAACAGCTAGCTACTTCGAGGAAATGTGTGACTATATTTTATTAGGATTGTTGTTGCTGTTAGAGGTGGATAGGAGGAAAAATAACCATCAGAGGATGCCGAGCTTGTGGGGCAAGAAGGATCAGACCAGAAGGAAAAGGAGGCCTGTGATGGGGAAATGTGGTATTGGCTTAATGAAGGGGGAAATTCTTACAAGGGGAGAAAGGAGCCAACACTTTGCCTCCCTCACTTCAGAAAAACCCCAAGTAATGCAAGCACCAGATCCGAGGGAGGTAAAGCTCTGGCATCAGATGAGCCAACCGGATAGTTAACCCGATATGATTTTCTCCTACAGCCATTCAAGGCTCTTGGTAATCACACGTTCTCTCTCTGTATAATCAGCAGGGAACTTGTGCAGCCCCAGGATGCCGTTTCTGTGTGATTCCAGCCCATGTTTACGATCTGTGCAGCTGTCAGAAACCACAAGATGGAGATGGAAGGATTTACCTCTTTTCTGTCCTCGATAAGTATCAACATACAGTGCAGCCTATAAAATTGTGTTTTTAACCAATTTTGTAATGAGGGATTAAACACAAACACCAAAGCAACAGAAGACTCAAATTCACTTCTCACCCTGCCATGTAACAAAACTGAATCATCTCTTCTTAGCTTTATTGTTGCTTGGGCATTTTTTTAATATACCTGTAGTCAATGTTCATAAGATTTGAGCTCAAACTATTTTTCACTTAGCATTATTTTATATCAACTTTTCTATTTGTTTTCAGAATATACAAATTTATCATTCTTAATAGTAATATTATATTTCATTTTTATACCATAGTTTTTTACTTTATGACTTTTAGGTATTTGGGGGTTTCTTTTCTGTTTTTTTCCCCCTTATTTTTCTTTTTTTGAGTTATTTCTCCAGGATATGGTCTCAAACACATGTTTATCGGGCCAAAGGATGTGACAGTCCGCATGGCTCACTACAGTTTGCCATGTCGTTTTCCAGAAATATTGTACTAATTTATGTCAGTAGACAATACAGCTTTCTCAAAAGCCTGCCAGATTTTGATTTTGTAATTATAATGTTCTTTTACCAGTTTCGCTGGCATTGCATGATTTTGTGCTTTAAGCTTCCACGATTACTAGTGAGGCTGAATCCTTTTCCAAGGGTTTGTTTTCTTGTGTGAATGACATGTTCTGGTTTTTTGTTTTGTTTTGTTTTGTTTTGTTTTGACCATGAATGTAGTAGAGGTAATATGGCTCTTAAGGATTTGGTTCCATTCCCTAGAGATTCTGGATGTTCCTTTTTTTCATCCGTTCTTTTTATCACAAACAATTTCTCCCCTAAGTCACTTGGACTCAAGAAAGTTTTGCTCAGTGGACACAGGTCCCACTCAGGCGGAAGATCATCAATTCAGCTCAGATTCCTGGCGCCCTATTTACTGGTGGCTGCACACAGTAATCCCCTCATAAATTTTCCTGAAGGCAGCCTGCTTTTTGAGTCCCCCAGCTCCCTAATGAACTGTATTTCTGATTTGTCAAATATACCCAGCAATTATTCAGTGTTGCATCACGTGCTACTGAAAAACAATCAGGGGAGGTATTTTCACGCTTGCCTTTCTGATTTATAGTATGCCTTTCTGCTAAGGCAGCATTTACATACTGCGGTCTCCATGCATTCTACACAGTCAGGCTGGGTCTGACTGGGTCAGACTCTGAAAAGAGAAGGAACCAGTCAAGATGTTATCGAGGGCATAATGGAGTAGAGGGCTGGGGAGGAAAACAAGGTCATGGACAAGATAAGATTAAATTAAACAAACTGAAACAAAACTTAAGTATTTGAGAGTAAGAGTAGTTATAGTTAGTAACATTGTATATTTGCAAGTTGCTGAGAGAGTAGATCTTAGAAGCTGTCATCACAAGAAAACAAAATTGTAACTATGTGAGGTGATGGATGTTAACTAGACTTCCAGTGGTGATTATTTAGCAGTATGCATGTATACCAAATCATTATGTTGTACACCTAAAATGAATACAATGTTATATGTCAATTATATCTCAATTTTAAATTTTTTAATTTAAGTATTTGAAACATGTTATAGAATGGACATAAGGTCAATTTATTTAGCTCAAAGAATACCCACTATCTAGAAATGCATCTCCCTTTTGCGGGCATCCCCTGAGATGGTAAAACAACAACAACAAAAACTAAGAACTGTACAAAAATGCTAAACATTTATCAAATTACTTGATAAAAAATGGCCAAAAGATTTCTTTTTTTAAAAAGTCACTGTTGACTTTTTAAAAATGTTTAAATGGCTTTTAAAAAAAAGTCATTTCTTGGCCTTTTTTTCCCTTGCCTAGATGAAGGATCCCCAGTTGGGGAAGCATGCACCCCAGCATGCTTCCTCCCTCACTCAGTTCTTTCTGACTTACAAACTTCGACTACAGAGCCACACATTCACCCCGTCCGCCCCTCCACACCCACTCCCCACTCCCTCCCCTCGCTAACTCCCGGCCACAACTTTGGTCTCTGGAGAGGCTACAGGGAGATGGCAGAGAAGCTACTCTTAAGAGCTATATACCCAACTGGTGAGGAGAAGAGACATTTCTCCATTGGACTAGACACAACTGCATTGCAGGTCCAAGTTATAGATGCCAGTTAGCTGCTACTGTTATTATTATTGCTGTTGTTGTTGGCACTTGCTGAGTGCTTAGAATGGGCCATGAGCTCAGATGAGCACTTTATATGCCTATCTCATTGAATCTTCACCAACACTATTATCCCATTTTACGGATGAGACAAAGTGAATTTTAGAAACTTAGCCAAGATCGCCCACTTAGTAGTAACGGAATTGGGGATGGACACCATAACACATTGCCCCTCATGGTATTACCTCTTTTTGATGATTTGTAATCAATTGTAACTTTTTCCACAAGTGTGTTATTTTGGACTACCAAAAGAAAATACACTTTAATCTTATCCCTACTAGTTCCCAACTGACTGTTTCTGTGAGGTCAAATGCAAAAGTCCGAGACTGTGATTTCCCAGGCAAATCGCAGGAAGCACCTTACCATCTTCTGTTCTTTTCTAACAGTTCCACATGCAAGTCATCTTCCCCTCAACGCCGGCAAGATACCTGACGTCACGCAAGGGGTCTGGGGTGACGGTGTGCGAAGGAGGAAGATGGGAGGGGGGGGATCCCAGGGCGGAAGTCAAGAGGCCTGTATTTCAGCCCTACTCCCACCACTAACCCCCCTGTCTGGACCACAGGTTCTGCATGGGCAAGAGAAAGCATCCCCTCCAGCTTCAAACGTCTTTAACAATTTATGACGCCTGGAGTGTCATTGCACTGGTGCCTGGAGGTGCAGACACAGCTCCCCCTACCGGCAGCCTCCGGGCAGTGAAACCGTGGTCACCCGCTCAGCCTGCTGGTCCCGCTGCGGAGGTGGCCCGGCTGTGGAGACCGTGCGAAAGGTTAGCAAAGGCGAAAGTGATTTGGGGGCGCTCCCAACTCACCGCCCCGCTCTAAAGTGTATACAGCCCTGTGTGTGCTGAAAGAAACGTGCTTAGGATTCAGATGGGCAAAGGTTTCAAAGGGGACAAACGGATTATAGAATAATTTAGGTGGGAGTCAGATGGTGGAGGTCAGGGGCCGCTGGAAAGGCCGGTGCTCAGCCTTGTTAACGAAAAGCCACAATTATTAAAAAATGCTTTTTTTTTTTTAAGCATGAAATATTCTCTTCAAGGCAGGTGTACATCTATTCTCTGAAAGTGAAAAATAAATTATTCTATAGATTTTGTGTGTTCATTTAAAATATAAGGCAAGTAAAGGTTCTGAGCTTCCCCCTAAGGGTGCCTGTCAGCTTCAACAATCTGCCATCTGAGCCTGCTCAACTTTGCAGGCTGAAAACAAGCCCCGGGCACTTCATTGCTCAGCAACACAGGTCTCCAGCCTTCCCTCCCTTCCTCCTGTGGACATCTGATGGGAACACGGGCCCTTTCAACTTAGACTCCAGATAAACACACATAAAGCATTCACTATTTTTTAAAAGACCATTTTAAACCACTTCTAAAGGCTTTAGAAATTTTGTTTGTTTTTTAATGACAGACCCTGAGTCTTGAATTTGCAGCCCACAGCAGAGCAGAGCAATGGAGCTAATCATCCCTCAGCTAATCACCCCTTGCTTCTCCCACTCACCTGGTCCTGAAACCCCACCTCAAGTTGGAGCTGTTTTGCCAGCACCCTGCACCCCTCTTTGTTGATGCTAACCTTCCCTGTGAGCACAAGGTCAGAGGAGAGAAAGGATTGAGTGGGAGGTGTGTGTCCAGGCGGGCAGGTGGAAGGAGAAGCCATCAGTGCTGGGTTTGGGCATTTAAGAAGTCAGTATCAGGATAGCATCCCATGGTATCCACTTAAGCCAGGCCGCAATGGGAAACCAATCAGTGATGAAGTCTATTTCACAATAGGCTCCAATTCACACAAAGATAGTGACCTGCTCATACCTTCATGAACAGAAGAACCAGTCTGGCCTGTTCTCTAAACGCAGGGCTCCCGGTTCCCAGCCTGTGGTCCATTCCCCGCGCCCCCCCCTCCCCGAATGTTTGCCCAAAGACAGCCACAGTGCCTCTGCTTTTTCTCCCCACCTTTCCCACCTTCTGGATCTTTTCTCTTCCTTTCTGCTCTTCCAAATATAAGCTGAATAAAACCAATATAAACTCATTTTTCATTCTTCCCCTAATCCTTTACTCCAAATCTGCTCAGAAAATGACTAGGACCAGAGCTGGCAGAGGCGGAATTCTCTGTAGTGAACTGAGGACAGCCAAAAGCTAGAAATGCTAAAGGTGGAGTCTTTTTCCCACCTCTTGAATCTAGGCTGGTCTTGTGATTTGGCTTTAGCCAACAGAACATAGGATAGTGATGCTGTGTGATTTCCAGAGCCTAAGCCTTATAGTTTCTGCTTTGGTCTCTTAAAACGCTGCCCAGATCACCAAGAAAGGAAGCCGGTTTAGCCTACCAGAGAGTGAGAAGCCCTGAGAAAGAACTGAGGCGCCAAGTGCCAGCCGTGTGAGTGTGAGTGATGGCTGCCCCTCCAGCTGAGCTAGGCAGGAGCCAGCCCAGGTGAGACCAGCAGAGAAGCAGCCCAGCCACCCCCAGAACCAAGAGAAAGGACGCATCACTCTTGTTTTAAGCCACTCAGTTGCAGGGCAGGGTGTTAGTCAACAAGCGATAACTGAAATGTACACTTTTACCTTTTTCTCTATTGTTTATGTAATAAACAGAGGATTCTTTCTGCCTCTCTTTTTCCTGAGGCACCAATACGACAGATATCAGATACTCACATGAATTTGAAACAAACCCCCTTATACAGAATTCACAAAGGAAATTATCAAGACCTGGCTCCACCATTCTTGGATGCCTCATTCAAATCGAGAATATAAAAGGGAAGGGCAGGAGAGATAGGTGAAGAGCAGCTTTTTTAGAAAGAATTGTTAGTGAGCTGTGAGCATCCCCCTGAATGCCCCCAGGGAAACAGGGGACAGAGCTGTATCTCCTTCATCTCAAGCCCAGTGAAGTGGGCTTATGTGGACCACATGGAGAATTTTGAAATACAGCTGGGAAACAGCACACATAATGGGTCCTAGATTCGCGCCTTCTACACCCAGAGAGGGCTGTGACAGTAGGAGAGAAGGAAACGGGGTCCTGGTATGCTCTTGTGGGGTTTCCGGGATAAAGTGTGTCTTGTGGACCAAATGTGGTCACTCTGAAGAGACAACTGGGGTAGGGTCAGCTTGGATCCTGTCTCGTAGGACTACCTACAGGGGCAGAAAGACCACAGCAGCAAGAAAGTGGAGGTGTGCACTGGATTGATAGGATCTTAGAAAGAAATCCCAACGGATCTCCCAGAATAAAGATGCACTTCCCTATGCCCAGAGAACTGAAGGAGAGAGAGGGCCAATAATGGAGGTTTCTGAAGATCCTACCACAATGCCCAACAAGGGAAAGAATCCATCAAACACTGGCCTGGCTCAGACAGGGGGAAACCAACCTTTATGAGTCCCTTGTCCCTAACCTGCCCACCCAATCCTGGGGGATTCAGAAACTAGCTAGCAAACTGAAAATTGTAGGGAGGGAAAAAGCATGATGCAGAGACCACAGATGCTGTCATTTACCCACTAACCCCTCCCACGGCCGACTCCCAGCCTGATGCAGGCTTGAGATTGGGAATTGAACAGGAGAGTTGATATTAAATCAAGTTTAAAGGTTTGATTCTCATATTCTAATTTCTGAATTGAGACAAAGTGCAACTTAGAATGATATGAGGACTATTTCCTAAGAACGAGTTGAAAAGTCACAGGCCTGCTGACTTTTCACATCCATCTTCCTCTATTCAATAAAATTTAAAAGGGCAACAGGGAGACATCACTAATTGTGTTTGTTGGAAATGCTAATTACATTTATTCTATTCCCCATTCCTCCAGAATATACTTTTCAAGACAAAAAACATCCTCTTTGTGCAATTCTCTTTTCCCCCAGATAGTTACCCATAGTTCTCTTTGCTCACATTACCCTTCCACTCAGACAACCTACGTGGGCTTATAACTTATTACATGATTACATTTGTCCAGATCCAGAAAGTCCCTAGCTTCTCGCCATTTAAGACCTGGGAGCTACTGAGTCTATAAACTTGGAAATAGGTTTCCCCAAGCACTGAAGGCCTTGGCAAGCTTTATCCCCACAACCGACCGTGGGAAGAGGTCAGGACAGGTGTCTGTTGGCTTCAGGCCAGTCTCACTTGTCTGGAATGCAAGCTTCATCCTGGCGACCTGCCTAAGAGCTTTCAAAGATTGAAATCTGTAGGTGAGGTTTTGGATTTCATGCCGGGAAGTTGCAATCTAATAGAGGAGATGGGTTGGCAGAACCTATGCCTGAATTTCCAGCAAGTAAATTTTTATAAATAAAAGATGCAATCAATTATTTAGCATAACCAAACATGCTTGAAGAATTTAGGTATTGCTTGCTAGTTCTCCAGAATTCAATGCATAATCACAGAGATGCATAATGCATGCAGACCTGACCCCACTGCAGACCATCTTCCGAGAGAGACCGGCTGGAGCGAGAGGGAAAGGGGGATCGCATTTCAATCAATTATTTGCAGGTTCTGTGTTGCATTTATTCATGTCGCATAATAACGTGAGGTGGGAAAGGGGCATCCTTTCTTTTCTGTGGAAAACTACGTGATTCAGTGAGGACGTATATTAGACAAGGAACAAGGGCGCACAGCTCTATTTCTGACTGCAGAACAAATGATGCTCAGAGCCGTGGAAATTTAAATCATGCTCCCGCAGTCCCTCCTCAATGCTGGGAATCACCGCCCCAGGAAGAAATCTCACAGGCTGTCCTAAAAAAGACATCACAGGGTAGACGGTGAAGATTTTGTCAAGGTCCAGGGCACAACCCTCAGCCTCCCTGGCACTGAAGTCTGCTCTGATGACTCCATTTCTCAAAAATCCATTTCCTGGGGGCAGAATCACATCATTCAGCCTCACAGCCTAAACCAGAGAGACAATTTACTAATTCGCCGGGATACTCAAAGTCCACATAACCAATGAATTCTTTCCCTGTGGGTAGACGTTTATGGGAGGCTAAATCCTAAGCACCGGGTTGCTGGGTGAGCGTGATATCCGAACAAGGAGAAACGTGAATGGAATGTTTTGGGCGCCAGTCTAAGGCAGCCTGATGTGTCCATTCCCAGTAGAGAGGGTCTAGCCAATGGTTTTCAAGCTTCATGTCAGTACACAGTAGAGCTGTGAAATCATTTTGCAAGTCACAACCAGACACCATTAAAAATAATAATAATAGAATATAGAGTAGAAAATATCGAAGAGTACTGCATGCAACTGAGGGAGGTAAAAGGCAGTAAAAGAGCGGTGGTTAAGAGGACATACACACTCAATGCAGGCCACGTAGGATCAAACCTTGGCTTGGCCACATACCAGGCATACAACCCTGGGCAAGTTACTGAATCTATGCCTCAGTTTCTTTGTTTGCAAAAATGGAATGATAGTAGTACCTACCTCCTAAGGTTGCTGTGAAAATTAAATGCCTTAATACCTATAAAGGGCAGAGAACCATGCCTGGCTCGCAGTAGGTGCTGTATGAGTTTTCATGAGTTTTCATTATTAGGAAGAATTGCTCTGTGAAACTATTGCCCACACTGGAGATACCAGCATCGAGTTCCTATAGGACAAATGGAGCCAGATGTGCCAAGGGGGACATGAGAGAAATTGGCCAACTGAGTGGTCTCCATTGTATTGGAATTAGAGAATTATGGAAGCAAGACCAGACTGAAGGAAAACGAGAACCAGAGGAAGTTATCCAAAAGGACATCCCAGGTGACCGGGCTAGAGCATTCGGAAGCTGAGGAGTGCTTTTCAGTGGAGGAAGATGAACGTGGTTTTGTTGAGATGAGGTGCCGCAAATCTCTCTTTCTTGGAGAGAATTCTCATTCTCTGATGTACACTTTGCCTTTTTTCTTTCTTTTTGGCTTTCCTCTGAGACCATGATGACATATTTTGATGAACTAGAATGGCTCATCAAGTTTAAAGTTGAATTTCCTCTGTTCAGATCAGTCAGGTTCTCATCTCAGTTTTTAAGAGTATCAGCTGTATCGACTGATTATTCCACCCGATACCACAGGTCCATCTTTCATATATTTTTCCATGTTCCACAAAAATCTGGACAAATAGAAGGTGACTGATAAGGGAGAGGCAAGAGACTAAAACATGTTTTCGAAACTAAAACATCTTCTCCAAAGATATGATAGAGTAAATGGGAGAGATGTAATAATATTCAAGCAGAAGCATAATTATAATACTGACCATAGACTGAGTACTTACTATGCGCCAGGCATAGTGCTAAGCACTTCATGAATTTTCACAATGACTCTGATAGATAGATGACATTAATTACAATGACAAGTAAGGAAACTGGCACTTAGAAGGTAAGGGACTGCCTGAGTCTCACTGCTAGTAAATGTGAGAGCCAGTATTCAAACTGAGACTCTTTGACTCCAAAGCTCATGCCTTTCACTTAGCACGCTGCAAGGGTTTTAGAACTAGACCCACTGGGTCTAAATTCCAGCTGTGCCACTAACAAGCTATTTAACTTCTCCAAACCTCACTTAATTTCCTCATACATAAAATGGGGGTGATAATAGTAGCTCCCCCACCAGATTTTGTGAAAATTAAATGAAATGTTTATTCAAGTATCTAATATCGTGGCTGGCATATAGTAACTCTCAACTCTCACTCTTGTTTTGCCAGCCCTTGCAAGGCTGGCCTACAATTGTCAACTTTACATATGGATGGATAATCACTGGATCAGGCCAGCCAGCAATGTGCCATTTGGCCAACTGTCTTTGGACCCCTGTCTGTAAGGGCATTTTGCATGGCACTGCATTTCTGCCCCTGGCACAAGGAGAAAACAAGACACCACTGAGGCCAAAAGCGTGGAGAAGCAGGGTAAAATAAGGAAACCAGCACCGCTGAAAGGTTTTAGCTCAGGCCTATGGAATTGGGAAGAGAGAAAGGAAGAGCTGATGTTTGAGGCCACAGTTGAATCGGTCTCAAAAAGGATGAATTCAATAAATCGTAGAAGGCAAGAAGAATCATTTGGAGATTTGAGTGGAAGCTTTGGCTCATTTTGCTGCACAAAGAAGTAACCCCACAGAAGAGCAAAGGATTTAGGGTTGGGAAGAATTTAATCAGTTTCTTGAGCCCCATTTTAACCTAAAAGAGAAAGATTTAACTTCCAAAGTCTTAAATAGGAACTAGAATTTAGAGTGAGTCAGACTAGGGGAAGGGAAAAGATAAGCAGGGTCCATCCACTGTCCAGAAACCAGAAGGAAGAAATTACCAGGCTCAGGTCCAAGAGCTAATTTAACTCAGTAAGCACAGGGCACAGCAGAGGGAGTCAGGGTCCCGGGACACAGAAATGAACAGTTATTTCCACACACACCGTCTTTTGGGGGGATTAACTAGATGAGGACATCAAATTCAGCTGTGTGTACTTCTAATTGCCAGGCGAAAGATGCCAGGATTTTAAATTTAAGTTTAAATAATCCATAGGCAGTGACATTTATTTTTAACACCTGCCTATCTGAGAATTAACACATCTGCTGCAATCCCTGAGGTACGTAGGCAAGAAAGTTGCAAAGCACCTTTATTATTCCAGCAAAGTGGAATTTTAAAATATGTTATTAAGTCTGCAGGTGGCTGGGTATAGCATATAGTCTGGACCCTATTCTGTAGCGGGTTCCAAACAACTCTGAGACCCAAGAAACAAAACAAGTGAATTTACAGAGGTTGGTGGAAGAAGAAAACAAAATGGGAAGAAACAAAGAGTATTCAGTGTGCTCAATTTATCATCAGATACTGCAGAACGGGGGTGAGTTAGTGGGCAGCCGGTCATGTACTCAGAGAACAACACTCTTCACTGGAAAAGGCCAGAGGGAGAAGAGAGCAGTAGCTTCTGTTGTTACCAGCACCATCGATAAGCATTATTCACTACAATGTGTGAGTCACTGAAGGACACTGTTCTCAAGAAGCTTATGGTCTTATTTAAGGAAACAAAGCATGTACATAAACAGAAAAATAATGACACAAACTGGGTCAAATGGGTAATGTTTCATTCTTGGAAACTGCTGAGCGTCTTCATATTACAAAAATACATCCATCTTGCAGAAGCCACACCATGATACTAGACTCAGAGAAAGAGCCACAAGTGCCAACATCATACAGTTTCACTCTAAGTCATCCAACCATGCCACAGACTCACGTTTCAAGGAGAGCTGTGATATTAAGACAAGAAGAATCACTGCCCTTATGGGCTGTTTAACATTGTCAATTTTAGCCTCATGCTGACTTGGGAGTTATTCATCTGAAATGACTTTAGGCTTTATACCCCTAAGCATATTTTATATTTACTTAGGAAGGCAATATAAGTATAGTGGCTAGGAGTAAGGACTCCAGAACAGACTTCCTGGGTTCAAATCCCAGTTCTACACTTTTCAGCTGCGTAACTGTGGCAAGTTACCTAATGCCTCTAAGCCTTGGTCTCCTTGTCTGTAAGTGGGAATGATAATAATATTTGCCTCATATAATCACGGTGAGGATTACATAAAATAGTACCTAAAGTACTATAGCTCAATGGATGGCACATAGTCAGTCCACAAAAATGTTTGCTTTCATGACTATTATCACCAAGGTGGCTGACAGCCAGAGTTGGTGTGAGATTGTCATTGGAAGGGGCCGGGGCACTGCACAGCCAGGGTCTCCCCCACTGATAACTCTGAGACCCACCTCCCCATTCTCAGTGTTTAAAGGCAGGTGAGTACACAGACTAGAGACAGGGAAGAGGCACCTAACAGTCCGAAGGAGCAACATGTGGGGAAATATCACATCCAATACGTCTGCTTAAGAATTACTTGTCAATACTGCATAGCACAGGGAATGCTACTCAACACTCGGTCACGGCCTATATGGGGAAAGAATCTAAAAAATAGTGGATATATGTATATGTATAACTGATTCACTTTTCTGTGCACCTGAAACTAGCACAACATTGTAAATCAACTACACTCCAATAAAAAAATTTTTTAAAAGAATTACTGGTCCAATGGAGAACAGATTGGTGGTTGCCAAGGGGGAGGGGGTTGGGGGAGGGATGGATTGGAGGATGAGGTTAGCAGATGTAAACTTTTATAGATAGAATGGATAAACAACAAGGTCCTACTGTACAGCACAGAGAACTATATTCAATAAACCATAATGGAAAAGAATATTTAAAAAAGAATGTATATATATATATACATGTATAACTGCATCACTTTGTTGTACAGCAGAAATTAACACAACATTGTAAATCAACTATACTTCAATAAAAAATATTGATTAAAAAAAGAATTATTGGGGCTTCCCTGGTGGCGCAGTGGTTGAGAGTCCGCCTGCCGATGCAGGGGACACGGGTTCGTGCCCCGGTCCGGGAGGATCCCACATGCCGCGGAACGGCTGGGCCCGTGAGCCATGGCCGCTGAGCCTGCGCGTCTGGAGCCTGTGCTCCACAACGGGAGAGGCCACAACAGTGAGAGGCCTGCGTACCACAAAAAAAAAAAAAAAAAAAGAATTATTGGTCCACATATGCAAGAGGTAATAGAAAGAAATTTGAAGTTAGAAGCAAATAAGCCCACTTCGAAAAGATTGACTGATGTGGACAATGGATGAGAGTGTTCTTCAAGGCTAATAAAATCAATTCCAGAAAAATGTTCGTAAAGATCCAGGGAAGTTGTGAAGAGCCTTCTGAATCTCAGAAAATACATCTTTGTTTCTGCCTGCCCCCAGAGATCTGCTGGTAGCAAAAAAAAGTTGTGGGATTCAAAAGGCAGGTAATTATGTCTGCTTTAAGAGAAAGTACTGAGGGGAAGAGGAAGCTCTGATCAAAAGGTCTGAGGGCTGACAAGGTAGGGAAGGTTCAGAAGCCCATTTCACATGCCATGCTAAGTCCATGTTGAAGGCTCAAGTGAAACCTGTCTGCCAAGGGCTCTGTGGCACAAAGATCCTCTCAAGTTCTGCAGCAAATACCAAAGCCTGCGTCTTCCCTAGAGGCCCCCGGCTGGAGAGAAACAGTCTAGGTCGGTGAGCCTGCTCCAAGCTCCGAGATCTGGGTCCCTTCCTCCTGCATGCGGGCATTCACCTCTGTCTCTGCTTGTCTCCCTCACCACCTGCAAACTTCACGAGAACTGGGGCCAAGTCGGTTTTCAGCTTCCACTGTATCTCGAGTGCTTAGCAAAGAGCTCTGTGAGCGCAGCACACAGAGTACAGCAGACCCACCATATGTATTTGTGGGCTAAATGAATGAGCCCATGAACAAGTGCAGGAGAGCAGGTGCTGGAGGATCAAATGCTTGGTTCTGCGTTTCATGGGCCATTGGTGGTACGGCTTTAAACGTTTCCTTATATTTCACTAAGCCTTTGGGTTTCATAGGACTGAGAAAAGCCAGACCCTATGAACACCAGTCAGGGAGGGAGGTAGCTTCCCTATATATTCAACTGTCAAGTTACAAACGTCTGCCTCAGGGCACATGGGTTAACCAAATCAAACTTTTGAATTTTTTACTTTCTAAGAGGAAATCAACTACATTAGCCCAAGAGTTATCTTTCCAAACCATTTAATAGGCTAAAATGTTTTAAGCTATGTCATTAGTAAATAATAACTATTTACACTATTTATTATAATGAGATTTCTTGTTAAAGGAAAACATAATAAAGTATATGCATATACCTGTGTATGTATACATGTATATGTATACATATACATGTATATGTACCTACATATATATGTGTATGTGTATACACACACACACACACACACACACACACACACACACACACACACACACACACGCATAAACACACCCATATGTATATCTTCCATCTCTTGGAGGAGATTTAGTCACACCCAGGAAAGCCATGCCTGCTGGCCATTTAGTTACAACCAGGCACTGCAATTCACTTACTGGCAGCTACTTTTAATGACTATATAGAGCCTTCCCCAGGGATGGCCAATGCACAGACGACATGGCCCCCGGCCCCTGCTGTAAGTCCACATTAAACACTGCTGATCCATAATGACACTTTCTCTCTGAGTCTAGGCACCACCTCTGAACTGTTTTCAATACAGTACCCCAGCCAGCCACTACAAATCAACTGAAGTTGGAATACAAGATGAAATATCTTTGCCTCCTTGGCCTATGAGTGTACACTCTAAAGTATTTCAAATTCTCCTTTCCATGATCCACGGTAAAAAAAAAAAAAAAAAAAAGGCCTTTTGCATCAAATACATGCACAAGGTTTCACTAAACAATGCTAGCCCTTATTTGTGAGATGTATCCTGATATTCTATTCCCCTTCTATTTCATTGTTTAAAATGCTGTCTGTAACCTACTGATTTTCTAACCTACATAATATGAAACATGGGTTGTGACCTGCAATTTGAAAGATCTTGCTATAAAGGATTACCTTTTGCAAATACCAAATTCTAAGGTCATGGAAAACAACATGAGAAGCCTGCATGAGCTTTCTCCGTTGGACAGAGCACTGGGCTAATGGAACCACAGTCAGGGGCTTGCTCCCCACCGAGGTCCGTTAGCTCTGATGTTCTGAGCCACGAGTGAATGGCTAACTCTTGGCAGCCCTCTCACAGAGGTACATCCATGGGAATGAGAAAATCCCTTATTCTTGCAAAAAGAATAATTCAAAATACTCATCCTGCCACAGTGAGTCAGAACATCACTCATACCACATGAAAGACAAACTCAATCCTACCTGCAAGAAATCGCATTATTGATTGTTTGGCTCCCACAAGAACCATCCAAACTATTTTCAGTTTGCTGAAGCCACATGTCCTCTCGCTCCCAGTTCATTCTGGCTGGCTAACTCCTACTTATTGTTCTTATTTATACGCCTTCCCTGACTGCCCAGCCCTCCACACCCACCTCCGCCCATCCTCGGCCAGGCTTAGTTGGGCACCCCTCCTTTAAAATCCAACCTGCTATCCTGTACTTAATATCCTGTACTTAATAACCTCCCCACATGTCCTCCTGGAGGACAAAGATGGTCTTTCAGCTCCATTCTCGGTGCCTCGCACAAGGCCGCTCTCATAAGTGCTTGGAAGATGTTTCTTGAATGACCTAATGACTGATCCAAGTGCCAAGGAGGCCAGGAGCTAATGTATTTGAGGCAGAGGAAGAAACAAGAATTAGAGGAAGGGAAGGAGGAGAAGGCGTGAATAATACTTGACGCCTTAGCATCGGTTTCAGAACTTCTACCTCCGCCTGATCCTCACGACAGGTGAGGAAGAATTAGTGCTCCCAGGGCTTCCCTGGTGGCGCAGTGGTTGAGAGTCCGCCTGCCGAGGCAGGGGACGCGGGTTCGTGCCCCGGTCCGGGAAGATCCCACGTGCCGCGGAGCGGCTGGGCCCGTGAGCCGTGGCCGCTGAGCCTGCGCGTCCGGAGCCTGCGCTCCGCAACGGGAGAGGCCACGGCGGTGAGAGGCCCGCGTACCGCAAAAAAAAAAAAATCTGCCCCCTCTTCTAGTCTCCTCACCAGAACTGGACCTGGAGAAGCTACACATGTGTTGCCCTTTGATCCTCCCTAAGATTCATTTATTCAGAATATTCACCCTATGAGCACTCATGCATTCACTCATTCCCCCTCATTCCCTCTCTGTTTCTGTCTCTGCCTCTTTCTGTCTCTGTCTCTGTCTCTGTCTCTGTCTCTGTCTCTCTCTCTCTCTCTCTCTCTCTCTCTCTCTCTCTCTCTCTCTCTCTCGCGCGCGCGCACACACACACACACACACACACACACACACACAGGTACATCTGTTTTCCTTTTTCTCCCTAATTAAGCCAACTTCAGTGTTGAAAACAGATACAAATTCAACCCTACCCACCAAATACTGTCACATTTTCCCAAAAGACATCACTTTGCCCCAGTGACAAAAGGGAACTCACCCCCGCTACACCATCAATATATGTCTCACTTACTGCCAGCCCTCTCCCTGCAAAAAAAATAATTAAGGAACTCTATAATATCAGAGAGGCAAAGACCTTGAAGACCATCCCTGCCTTTGCTGCTCAGAACATGGCCTGAGGACCAGCCCTGCCAGGAGCCTGCTGGAAGGACAGGGCCTCCAGCCCCACCAGAACTTGCAGAAGTAGAGTCTGAATTTTAACAAAACCCATGTAATTCACATGCATGATCCAATCTGGGAGACACTGAGCTAGGCAGCGCTTCTCAGCCTGGCTACTCAGGAGCATCACCTGGGGAGCTTTAAAAGCTAGCCAAGCCAGACCTCCCTCACCTGAGAGCAAATTAATCAGGCATCTGTGGATGCTGTGGTGGTTAAAGGCTCCCCAGGGATTCTGTTCTGCAGCCAGAGTTGAGTAGCACTGCTCCCGGCCAAACCTCCTGTTTCACAGATGAAGAAATGGAATTGCAGAAAGGCCTAGTGACTTGCCAAGGTCACAAAGTAAATCAGTGGTTGGGCTGAACCCATAAAGTGATGTGCCCTGGGGTTCCTCCAGAGGGTGGACTCCAACAGTGGGAGTGTCTGTTCCCTGTGCCCTCAGGAGTCTGGCTCTTCTTGGGCTGAGCAAGAAGGCTATGTTCGCAGAGCGTCCTCCAAATCACTCTTTTTGAAGCCCTCTTCTACTCCGTAAGGAACCATTCACAATCTGGCCTGGAGTACAGCTTTAGAAATGTTATGTAACCATAACATTTCTGCTTGACCACCATATGTGCGTTAAATGCATTCATAGTTGCCTGTCCCCCCTCCTAGCTGTTTTCCTCTCCCCCTCCCCCCACTCCCATTTCTAGGGAAAGCAGCCAACACACACAGCACCCCAACAGAAATCTCTGAGAAAATCCAACTCAGAAGGGTTAAAAGACAGGTCAGGATATGTGCCACTTCCTTGAAGCCCTGGAAAATGCTTAGATCCGAGCCTGATGCAGGCCTTCCAGCTTCCACCAGAAAAGCAACATTGCTACCAGCTGTGGCAGGAAGGCAAGAGTGAGTTTCAAGATTTGCTGGGACGTTGCAGAGGTGGTCTAGGAAAAGCCCACAAGTCGAAGCATCCTTCTCTTTAGAGTCCCCTCGCAGATACTGTAGTCCCTCGTCAAGCACAGACTAGCCTGAGAAATGAGAGCGGAGAACAGTGGTGGTGGTGGTGGGGGGTGAGGATCTATTCAAAGAGTTGGAGTCTTAGAGGCCCGTGGCTTTTTATGTGGATGAAAACTTATCTCCGAGTTTTGCAGGAGCTGAAGGGCAAAATGGAATGAAGGTGAAAGGACATCAGGGGGCAAATCAGACTAGAAGGAGAGAGAGAAGAAAACAAGCATGCAGGAGGAGAGAAGTGTGCAGTCATTAACAATAAATTAAAAGGCTCTGCTTTCACCTCCTCAATTTTCAGATTATCACAGAAAAAGGGCTGAGTCTTCTGAGATGGTGCAAATGCAGACACTAGGAATGAGTAAGGTGAGATGGGAGGTCCTGGCAGCAACATCTTGAGGCATCCCACTGCCCGGTCACTTGGCTGCGGCAGGAGAGCTGTGCTGGGTGGCCCTGGAGGGAGAGGAACTCCTGCCAGGCTCCACCCCAAGACCTACTTTTACAGAAAATGGGACGGAAGCCTCTCTCCTCGATTACCAGAAGCCAGCACGCCTCACCCCACAACTAGGAGGAAGCCTGCTCAGTGCTTCTATTCACAACTTCACAATCTTCACGTTGCGGAATGGAGCCTGTGAGGGAGATCATTTCAGCTCCTCTTCTATTCTCAGGATCCCTCTTATATGGAGGGCAGCATCAACCAAGCTCCAAGAAGCAACTGAGAAGTGGGGCTGCTGCGAAGGGGGGACCCGTGCCCATCTACAAACGCGCAGAGCCTGGGGAGAAAGCTGTTATTTTTAACACTGGGAGCTGTGGGGCTGACCTATATTTCACTTCTAATACTGACAGAAATGACAAGCCTTGAAGGCCAGGACACAGACCCAGCAGATGCCCTTTGAATACTTCTCACAGAGGAGCGCCGGCAGTAAGACACCAGACCCCACCATGGACAGAGACCAGGGCTAAAACAGAAGGGGCTGGGGTGTCTAAGGGGTGTACTCAGGTCGATTGGAGGGAGAGATCCAGATCTTAGCTTTACCTTCAGAGCTTGGAAATTAGTCCACAGCCAGACTGAACCGTGCAGCTGGCAAGAAAAATATGGGGGCAGGGACCAAAAGCCCAGGAAAGGAGAGAATTAGCAGGAGATGTACAGAGAGTTAGGAGAGGAGACAGAGATGAAAAAGGTGGTCAGGATGAGGTAAAGGGGTGTCTGAATTTCCAGACTTCAGTAGGAGAACCTGTGCAACATAGCAGAATCCCTTGGTCAAACAGGCAAAAGAGGAAGCGATATTAAACAATGCCATCAGACAGGACTGCTTACTGCCATCGGATATGCTTTCTTTTAATGTGTTATCTCCACTATCCCTTTATTCCGTATTTTATTTCTCCTACTCATTTCTCAAAACCTAACCCTCTAAATCATATTTGTCTGGCCAGCCGTATGATGACAAGTCTTCAAACGGGAATACAATATTAAATTTAATTTTATGCCTCAGACACTGAAGGTTGGCACAGCTACGTTATGTTTTTGTCAAGCCTTCACATTTTAATCTGCCATCCAGTCAGTGAACTGGAAACAGAGAAGAATCACTTCAGAGTATGAGAGACTTTAGACCCTGCACCACCAATTTTTTTTTTCTTATCTATCTGTCATCTAAATGTAAAGCCGTGTAAGGATTTAGTGTAGGTATAGAAGCCCCAGGGCTCAGTGACAAGAGGCTCCAGGAGGAAGGGACTAAGCTGGCTGCTTCCACTCAGTGTTCCCCAAGCACCGCCCCCTAAAAACATGTAATACGGAGCCCCATATCTTTCTCTCTCCCTTCCAGAGCCCTTGGTCAATGGCACCTCTGTGCACTTGGTCGTCGGCAGGGGAGGCGATGGTGAGGGGAAGTGGGGGTCAGCTAGATGCCTCCTCTGCCCCCAAGCTCACTCAGGAGAGGTGCAGCATGGTCATGAAGAGAGGAGGTGACAGAGCCAGACCACCTGATGTGAATCCCACTTTGTCACTTACTGGTCATGAGAGTGCCCTTGGGCCAAGTCACCCAGCCTCTCCGTGCCTCAGTGGCCTCATCCGTAAAACCTCGGAAGGTTGTGGTGGGCATAAATGATTTAAAACAGCAGTCCCCAACCTTTTGGGCACCAGGGACCGGTTTCGTGGAAGACAATTTTTCCACGGACCAGGGTGTGGGTTGGGACGGTTTGGGGATGATTCAAGCGCATTACATTTATTGTGCATTTTATTTCTATTATTATTACATTGTAATATATAATGAAATAGTTATACAACTCACCATAATGCTGAGAGGAAGCGGAGCTCAGGCGGTAATGAAAGCAATGGGGAGCGGCTGTAAATACAGATGAAGCTTCGCTTGCTGCCTGCAGCTCACCTCCTGCTGTGCGGCCTGGTTCCTAACAGGCCATGGACCAGAACCAGTCTGTGGCCGGGGAGTTGGGGACCCCTCAGTTAAAATATGTCAAACACTGAGAACCAGACCTGGTACATATTCAGCGCTCAGTGTTGGCTAAGAATTCCTGGTCCTCAACCCCACGTGGACTCAATTGTCAGGACCTGTCAATTTCAAAATCCTCTCCATCCCCATCCCCTTTCCTATCGTACGTAGCCTTCCTTGGTCTCCTTGTCCGTACTCTTGTTCCCTCAAATCCATCTCCCACAGAACCACAGCACTGATCTATCTAAAACACAAAACTAAACACTTCACTCATTCTCAAAACCCTTCAGTGGCATCTCGCCCTCCACAGGGGGAATACCCAAACTTCTTGGTGTGTCAGGTGGCACCTCCCCCAGCCTGCCCCTCCCCCCCTCTCCAACTCCATTTCAGCCACTCCTCTCCCATCTCCTTTCCTTACACCCCCGTTACACTGAGCTGCTGTTCATCCCCCATCTTGCTGACTCAAGCCTCCATGCCTTTGTTTGTGTGATTCATCTACGGAAAAGTTCTTTAGCTTCCAACTTAGTCATCATTTCCTTCAGACAGTCTTCCAGGACCCCGAGCCTGGGCGAACTCCTCCTTCTGGGTTCCCAAGGTCCTGTGCATTTCTCCTGCTCCGCAGCCACCAAGTCATACTGAAACTCTCCAGACCTTGAGAGTGGGACTCATCCCAAGCACCTTTATACCCCCAACACGGCCATTCAGATCCAAATAGATTACTGTGTGATGCGACGGTTAAGGGCAGGGACTCTAGAATCCGAGTGCCGGGCATGAATCCCAGCTCCGGCATTTACTGGTTATACGACCTTGATCGTGTCACTTACCTTGTGAAGCCCCCTCTGTACAACGGGGATGACTGCAGTACCTCCTTCACAGAGGTACTGTGAAGAAAGAGCAAAGTTAACATACAGTCTTTAGCTTGGTGACTGGCACATCCTAAAGACATGTATAAACTTCAGGAGAGGAAAGTCCTGACAGATGAAAAACAGCAATAGAATGCAAGTTTAAAAAAAAAAGTATGGCCACTAGCTTCAAACACTTTCCTAGGCAGAACTCACTAACGGCTATGCCAAGATAATCTTGGATATGATGTTCATGCGGCTGCTTCTGAGACTTCAAAAAAGTGAGAGAAAAGAGTTGAATCAGCAGGTGGAGTGATTATGCCCCATTCCTGAGAGACTGGGTTAGTGAGAGCAGCGCTGTGAGGAATCAGTAGAGACACCCTGGAGAATTCTGGAGGGAGGATGATGGTGAATCCAGAGCAAGCTGCTCACCCGCTGCAGGAGAAGCCAGGGAGTGGAGGGGAGGGGAGACTAACAGAACTTCGGACCCTCCTGCCAGTCTCTGCAGGAGCAGATAAACTCCCCAGAGCTGAGCTTTGCCAAAACCCTTTCTAACAACGGGTTATTGATCCACGCTGCCCAGAGGACCCTCTTAACCAATCTCTGTTTCCATGACTTCCTTGTGCCTCAGCTCCAGCAGAGTCACTGGCTGGTGAAGGTGATCGGAAATGATTCCCTGCCCTTCATGCCAGGAATTGGAGTGGAAACCCTCTCAGCTCAGTAAAATGCTATATAGCCTTGTACATCCTGCCAAACGCCACCACAAACACATATTAATTTTTTTTCTTTGTTAACTGACCTCCTCACAAATCTAACACTTGTCCCACAGAGCACACCCAGAGGCTTAGCCGCTTTTAGTAATAAGAATCGTCAGAAAAATAAACGAGTCAGGAAAGACGGGCATGCACATATGTTGACTGCTTCTCTGAAGGAGCTGAGGGCCAGTCAGTCACAACAAAACTTCTGACAGAGACTCTCAGAGCACGTAAGGAATACACGGATTTCAAGAGCATCGGGTGGGGAAGGGACCTCAGGGACTGTGACAGCGTGGCCTCGGTCCCCAGGGGACCGGGTCCCACAGGCTCCTGATCTGACAGAGCTCAGAGTGACTGACCCTCTGTATGAGTCTGCGAGGGTGGCCATAGCAAGTCCCACAGTCTGGGCGGCTTCAACAACGGACATTTATTCTCACGGTTCTGGAGGCTAGAAGCCCGAAATCAAGGTGTGGGAGGGTAGGTCCCAGCTGAGAACTCTGAGGCAGAATCAATTCCAGGGCCCTCCCCTTGCCGCTGGTTTGCTGGCCGCCTCTGGTGCTCCTCAGTTTATAGACGCATCACTCCCTACCCCTGCCTTCTCCACCTGGCGTCTCCCTGTGCGCACGTCTACGGCCAAATGTCCTCTTTTTATAAGGACAGCAATTCTACCCGAATAGGGCCCACCCTAATGACTTCATTTTAACTTAACTTGTAAAGACCTATCTCAAATACAGTCACCTCCTGAGGCCCTGGGGTTTAGGACTCCAACATGTGAATGGGGGGGGAGAGCACAACTGAACCCATAACATCCACTCTCTCCAGAGACCACTCTGTAACTAGGAAGTGAGCCTCGGATCGTGTGACAGTTGTGGGTGTTGGTGCCAGGGCTCCGTGGACGTGGGCCTGCAGCAGGTGAACGCACTGCTCACTGGGTGGTGGTGGGTCATCCCAGCTGACACAAAACACACAGGGCGCGCATGCCTAGCTCAGCTGTCACAGCTACGAGGCTGCCTCCGCGGGGAAACAAGCCCATCCTCGCAACCAGGAGGCTCACACAACGTTGGGGTCCCTCCCGCCCCAACCTCAGCCCCGACTGACAGACTGACAGCTCTGGCTGCTGTGAATGAGAGCACCCATCAGTCGGCCCTCATGTCCTGATGCCCCAGCCTCCGCGCGATGGCGATGGTCCAGGCAGAACTCACTACTCCTTTTCTCTGCACCCCCAGCACTTCCCTTCAACCTGTCCTTTCCTACTTAGCCTAATTCTGCCTGTTTATGAGAAAGTTGTTAACTAGCACGTGGCCTCTGTGAGAGGTGGCATCTAGTCCGTTCTGTTCACTCCTGCATTCCCAGCAGCCCGGTAGCACCCGCTTGGCTGCGGGTCTTCACACATACCTTTGAATGATACAGTGAATGCTCCTTCCCCCCACTGGATGGGCAGTTCCTCGAAGGTGGGGAGTAAGTCTTACTCATCTCTTTATTCCCGCCCAAGGGCAGCCTCATACAGAGGTCCCTCTGCAACAATGAATAGAATCAACGAACGCTTCCCACTTAGATGTTGTTTCACCTCAAAATTAACTCTGAAGTCAAATATAACCCTTAACGCATCATATTTCTTCCTCAAACAAACTCCCCCTCAACCCTCAGCTCAAGGGCATCTCTTATAAACCCTTTCCTGACAACCCCCCTCCCCCTCCCCAGAATCGAGGGTCACTCCTTCCTGTGAGCCCCTCCCTGTACTCTGTACATGCTGCCGTCCTAGCGCCTCTAATCACACTTGTCTTCTACTTGGTTGTGAGTTACTTAGGCAAGAATTTTCCCCTTATGTTTTTGATTAACACAGGGCTTCATAAGCATCGTTTCTTTTAAAGGTATAAACTGCTTTTCCACTGACCCAAACCTTACAGCCCAAACCTCACAGTCTCTCTCGCCTGCTCTGCTAGAGCCAATCAGTTACAGTCTATTCCTTCTCAGTATCTCTGGGGTCCCTCTACTCCATCCATCCAGTCCACCCATGCATCCAAGCATCCCTCTCTTTCCATTTCCTTAACCGCCATCCTAACCCTTCAATCAGTTTTCCATTCAATCTTTCTAGCTCTTTCTTCCCTCCTTAATCCTATACACAGCTACCAGATTAAGCATCCTACTACATTATTACAGTTTTTTGTTTGTTTGTTTTGCTCCAAAACCTTTGAAAACCCTTCACTGCCTATAGAAGAAAGTCTAAACACCCTGTCATGCCCTTCAGAATGTTGACAACTGGAGCCCTTCACTTTGCCTTGCCAATCTTATTTTCCACCCTCCGTGCCATGAACCCTTCTCAAATAAGTCTGCTCCCTTCCCCTGAACAACCACCCACACTGACTCCTGTCTCAGTATTTCTTTTCCTGCCATTCCCCTTGCTTATTTGTTTTCAAGATCTTTCCTGTTACCCAAGTACTGCCCTTTATTCAAACACTGTTCAAGTCCCACCCCCTCTGTAAACTTCTCCCTGATCACCTCAGCCCTGGAAGAAAGGCTCCTCTTTCGAATTCCTATGGAGCCTACTGTCTGCACCATTAATATGGAGCATATGCCACCCTGTCTTGTCATGAAAATATTTGTCATGCCACCTAGATTGTAAGCCTCCCATGGGCAGGGCCTGTGCCTGATTTCATTCCTTTCTATAACCTGAACACCTAGCATGGTGCCCTAAGCATAAAACACACACACAAGTGTGGGTGTAAAGAAGCAACTGACTGTTTCGAGGATTTAAAATATTAGCCTTTATTTGTTGCAGATCTATCACAGGGGGATATAGGCAACCGACACTCATCATGATGGGCGTGCCTTTCACCAGTGTGATGGATGCTTTTGGCAGAATTCAATGAGAATCACTCTATAGATATCTTACCAAGTGAACAAATTACAGGTTGATGAGTATCCTCTGGTTAACAAAGCCTAGAGGCAGGCAGGAAGGAGCCACAACCATTCCACCCAAGAACTGCTGCCACCATTCCCATAAAAATCATTAGGGCAGGAAACTTCTCTCATCTCCCCTGGTGACATGAGGCCGGACTCTCAGGAGAATTTTCCCAAGGCCCTAATAGCTAACCCAAATTTCTAACCCTTCTAAGCTTACTCCAATTTATCCTGTCCTGGGGCCCCTCCCTCCAACTGACACCCAGATTCTACCCACACACAGGGAGAACACTTTAGAGTAACTGACAGAGTCAGCTGAGATGTTGCCATGGAAACACAGTGGCGATCTCAGGAAATCCATCTGTTTTCAAATTGCTCTACAGACTTGCTCTAACTTCTTTCACAGATCATGTAGCTCAGAGCCCCTAAAGCCTTCACTCCCACAGGACCCACCTGCAGCCTCCTTCCCTTTCCTCTCTTCCAAATTTCAAGCCTTACCTAGAAACCTTGCACCTTAGGGGCTAAATTGATGAACTAGCTCCAGTCTCCTAACATTAACAAAGCAAGCCAGAACTAGCACCTCCACATGAATGTTGCCATGGCAACCAAAGGCGCTTGTTGTGGGCGAGGAGAGTTGGTGGGCTTAAGGTAGGGTCAGCATTTTCAGTTGGTTCTTCTTGACGTGAGAAGCAACAACGTTGTTTGATTGAAGTTTTCCTTTCATTAATTCAAAAGGAAAAAATACAGAGTAACATTTCAAATAACAAAAAAGATATATCTGAGAGGCATAATTTGTTGTCAGAAGGTCATAGAGGATAGAGGTCATGGGACTTCCCTGGTGGCACAGCGGTTAAGAATCCACCTGCCAATGCAGGGGACACGGGTTCGATTCCCCAGTCCAGGAAGAGCCCACGTGCCGCAGAGCAACAAAGCCCATGTGCCATAACTACTGAGCCTGCGCTCTAGAGCCCTCGAGCCACAACTACTGAGCCTGCGTGCCTAGAGCCCGTGTTCCACAACAAGAGAAGCCACCGCAACAAAGAGCAGCCCCTGATCGCCACAACTAGACAAAGCCCGTGCGCATCAATGAAGACCCAACGCAGCCAAAAATAAATAAATAAATTTATTTTTAAAAAACCCACTCCCATCCCTTTAAAAAAAACAAACAATAGAGGTCACACAAGAGTCTGGGTGGACAAGGGTTCTCTTCCTCCCCAGTCTATCTTCCTCCATGACTCTCTTAAGAGGTGAACCACAGCCTCCCAACCTTGGGCCCTCCTCTCTCTTGGGTTTGTCCCTGACTCATGGTCATCACAAGGGGGGAGGGCACTGTCCGTTCCCAGACAATTATACTGCACCATGGAAGCCTGGAGACACTGTTCTTGGGAGGACAGCTGTGATAAATAATGTCCCTGCCTGTTATGGGCTGAATTGTGTTCCCTCCCACCCCAATTCATATGTTGAGCCCTAATCCACATTACCTCAGAATATGGCTGTTTTTGGAGACAGGACCTTTAAGGGGTGATTAAGGTAAAATAAGGCCATTACAGTGGGCTCTAATCCAATATGACAGGTGTCCTTGTGAAAGAAGCAACACCAGAGGTGCGTGTGCAGAGGGACGACCAGGTGAAGAGGCAGCAAGAGGGAGGCCAGCTGCAGGTCAAAGAGAGAGGCCTCAGGAGAAACCAACCCTGCTGGATTGTGGACTTCCACATCCAGAACTGTGAGAAAATAAATTTCTGTCATTTAAGCCAGGGGCCCCCAACCCCCTGTTAGGAACTGGGCTGCACAGCAGGAGGTGAGCGGCAGGCGAGCAAGCAAAGCTTCCTCGATATTTACAGCCGCTCACCATCGCTTGCATTACCGCCTGAGCTCCACCTCCTGCCAGATCAGCGGTGGCATTAGATTCTCATAGGAGTGTGAATCCTACTGTGAACCCAGCGTGCAAGGGATCTAAGTTGCGTGCTCCTTATGAGAGTCTAATGCCTGATGATCAGAGGTGGGGCTAAGGCAGTGATGCCAGTGCTGGGGAGCGGCTGCAAATACAGATGATCAATAGCACAGAGGTTTGACTGCACAGAGACCATAATAAATCAACTGCTTGTAGACTCATATCAAAATCCTATCAGTGAGTGGCAAGTGAAAACAAGCTCAGGGCTCCCACTGATTCTTCATTATGGTGAGTTGTATACTTATAATATATTACATTGTAAATATTATTATATTTCTATTATTAGTAATAGAAATAAAGTGCACAATAAATGTAATGCACTTGAATCATCCTGAAAACATCCTCTCTCCCCGGTCCGTGGAAAAATTGTCTTCCACGAAATGGGTCCCTGGTGCCAAAAAGGTTGGGGACCATTGATTTAAGCCACCCAGTCTGTGGTATTTTGTTATAACAGCCCTAGCAAACTAATATACTATCCTTCTTTCCTCAGCTGCCCCCACCAGCAACAATGTAATACAAAATAAATTTTTTGTCCTCAGAGGAGTTGTTATGTCCTCTTGAAGACTACTTTGATATAAATATATCAGCCTTTATTGATTAATGTTTGCATGATATATTTTTTCCATCTTCTTACTTTTAATCTATTTGTTTCTTTATATGTAAAGAGTTTCTTTTGCCAACATATAGTTGGGCCTTGCTCTTTTACCAAACTAGCAATCTTTGCCTTTTCATTGGGGTATTTAAAACTATGCTGTCCAATAGGGCACTAGACATATGTGGCTATATTAACTTAACTAAAATTTAATAAAAGTTAAAACTCACTTCACAAGCCACATTTCAAGTGCTTCGTAATCACATGTGACTGAGTATTAGTGAATACAGATAAAGAACATTTCCATCATCACAGATAGTTCTATTGGGCAGCCTGCTTTAGATCATTTACATTTGGTGCTATTATAGCTGGTTAAATCTACCATTTTGCCATTTATTTTCTATTTGTCCAACTGCCCTTTGTTCATTTTTTCATCTTTTTCTGTCTTCTTTGAATTACTTGAGCATTTTTTCGTGATTCCATTTTATCTCCATTGCTGGCTTACTAGTGGTAATTGTTTTGTTTTGTTTAGTGGTTGTTTTAGGGTTAACAGTATGTATACATCTTTAACTTATCATCTACCTTCAAATACTATTATACCACTTCCCATATCATATAAGAATCTTACAACAGTCTATTTCTTGGCCTTTGTGTGATTATTTTAATATATTTTACTTCTACATAGTTTTAAACCCCCAAATACATTGTTATTATATTTGCTTTAAATAGTCATTATTTTTTAAAGATTTTTTAGAATTAGAAAAATCTTTTAGATTTACCAACATATTTACATTTCTGATGCTATTTATTCCTTTATATTATCAATATTTCAGACTGGTAGATTTTCCATCTAACTGAAGGAGTTCTTTTAACATTTCTTAATGCAGGTCAGCTGGCAATGAATTCTCTTAGTTTTTGTATGTCTGAAAAAGCCTTCATTTTATTCTCATTTTTGAAAGATACTTTTGCTGGATACAGAATTCTCAATGGACAGTTTTGTTTTGTTTCTTTCAGTGCTTTAAAGATGCTCCACTGTCTGCTGTCTTGCATTGTTCCCAACAAGACATATGCTCTCATCCTAGTTTTTGTTCCTCTGTATGTAATATGTGCTTTTTTCCCTCTGGATGCTTTTAAGATTTTCTCATTATCACTGGCTTTAAGCAATTTCATTGTGATGTTTATGTAGTTTTGGGGGTTTTTTCCCCCATATTTCTTGTGTTTGGGCTTTGTTGAACTTCTTGAACTACTGGATTTTTCATTCTGATCAAATTTTACAAAATTTGGCCAGTGTTTCTTCAAATGTATTTCCTTTCCCATCCCCACTTTCTGGACTCTAATTACACTCTAATTATATTAGGTCGCTTGAAGTTGTCTCACAGCTCACTGATGCTGTTAGTTACTTTTCTATCAGTTTTTTTTTTCCCCACTCTGTGTGCTTCATTTTGGATAATTTCTATTGTGGTGTCTTCAAATTTGTTAATCTTTTCTTCTGCAGCATCTGGTCTGCCATAACTCCCACCTAATGTATATTTTTTTACCTCAGATATTGTATTTTCCATCTCTAAAAGTTTGAGTTGGGTCTTTTAAAATGTCTTCCATGTCTTTACTTTTCATGTACACTCTTT
>NW_006772469.1:617915-649760 GCF_000442215.2 Lipotes vexillifer | reverse complement strand
TATGTTGTATTTTTCCTTTTTTTTACATGCCTTTTTATTTTTTTTTTTTTTTTTTTTTTTTTGGCGGTACGTGGGCTTCTCACCGTTGCGGCCTCTCCCATTGCGGAGCACGGACTCCGGACGCACAGGCTCAGCGGCCATGGCTCACGGGCCCAGCCGCTCCACGGCACGTGGGATCCTCCTGGACCGGGGCACGAACCCGTGTCCCCTGCATCGGCAGGCGGACTCTCAACCACTGTGCCACCAGGGAAGCCCCCTCATAATTTTTGATTGGATGTCAGACATTGTGAATATTTCCTTGTTCAGTGCTAGATATTTCTGTGTTTCTTCATAGAAATTATATATAAATTCTATAAATTATATCCTATAATTCTAAAATTACACTCTATAATTATACTCTTGAGCTTTGTTCTAGGATGCAGTTACATTACTTGGAAATAGTTTAGTCTTTTTGAGGCTTCCTTTTTTGTGGGGGCTATTTTATTTTTAATTGTGGTGAAATATACATAACATAAAATTTACCATCTTAGTAAAAGTCCAGTAGCATGACGTACATTCACATTGTTGTGCTACCAATCTCCGTGTGCCACAACTACTAAGCCTGAGCTCTACAGCCCGCGAGCCACAACTACTGAAGCCTGAGTACCACAACTACTGAAACCCGTACGCTTAGAGCCTATACCACTGTAAGGAGAAGCCCGCACACCACAATGAAGAGTAGCCCCTGCTCACCGCAACTAGAGAAAGCCCGTGCAAAGCAATGAAGACCCAACGCAGCCAAAAATAAATAAATTTATATTAAAAAAATCAGAGTAGTAGTTATGTGAGTGATCTGCAATGAAATGTATTATTATGAAAACACTGTGATAATCCGGGGGAGTAAGAAGCATGTCCTGGGACTCTTGATCAGTGTCAGAGTAAAGGTACATGTGGGAGAGGAATGAATGGTAGCGAGAGGGCTTTGGAGAAGTGAAGTCACCCTTTGATAAGATGAATCCTTTTCTAAAATGTTTTGCTCCTTGCTCCCCCTGGGCAATGATTGAAAAGAAGAAGCGAAGCAAGATGGCTGAGAGGCAGCTCTGTGGTGTGAGGGTGGAACAGGCCACCCACTGTTTGGAGAGGGGAGGCTCAGGTCCTCACCCTTGCTCTGACATCCACTTGCTGGGCAATACTGAGCCCATCTTTAAACATCACTAAGTCCTATTTTTTAAGTAATAGGGCCTTTCTTCACAGAAAATCTTATGCAGAAGCTCAATATATGAAACAAAGGAGAAAGCAGGGTTCTCAGACAAGGGCTGGAGGCTGGGGTCTGGCTCCCCTCACTCACCATACCACCTCTAGAGCCCCGTGGGTTCCCAAGAGCCCCATGGGCTCCCCCTCACACACACTAGACTGGTCCTCTCTGAAGGGCCTTCCAAGTTTAGAGTTAGATCTCTGGGCTCCAGTCCCAAGCACTTCCCTGAGACAGTGGGCTGTGTCTTTCTGGTCCCCAGTTTGCTTAACTGTAAAGTAGGGCTGGAAGAATCTCTAAAATCCCTTCCACCTCCAACACTGTCTCTTAATAGGATTCTGATGGCTAATAAATTAATAAAATACCATTGCATTGAAGCAAACTATTAAGGGAAAAGGATGTTAGCCAAGTAGGCAGTGTTTTCCAAGGCCAATAAATGTTTCACCACTTTACTGAGGATTATATTTTTTTTCCAGGTTGAAATAAAATCAGTAGACTTTGGAAGGTCTGTGAGCCTTAAGCTGCATTTCAGTATCCCACTGGGTAAAACAAGGGCATCAATTCAACCCATTTTGGTGCATGTTTTTTAGTAAAGGGTATCCTGTAGTAGGAAGTCACTTGAAAATACTGCAAAACTGATTTAAAATGCCCAGAAATAATTGACTACGGTTGTATAAGATAACATCCTTGTTCTTAGTAAATAAACATGAAAGTATTTAATGGTAAAGGCACTCAACATCTCCAGCTTACCCTTGAATGGTTTTTAAAAATACATATTTTAAAAAAATTAAAAATAAATAAATAAAATAAAAAATAAAAATACATATTTATACATATGTATTATGGGGGAGACAAGGGAGGGAGGTAAAATGTAAACATATGATTAATATGGGTAAAGGGTACACAGGAGCTCCTTGTACTACTTTTGCAACTTTTCTATAAATTTGAAATTATATCAAAATAGTTACAAAACCAAAAAAATGCTCAGAAAAATACCTAACTAAAGTGTATTTGTTTATTTACCTCCTATACTCTTCCTGTAAACTTTTTGTCATATCCAAATATAAAAGAGAATATTTGTGGCATTTTTCTCCACATCATTTTCTCTTGAGTATCCCCTTTCTCCTCATTGTGTTTGTCTTTAGTGCCTGAAACAACTAAAGGTTGAAGAGGTGTGGCTGAGAGTCTGCTTAAACAATGTTCAAAGCTCTCAGCTTCCAGAGGATAGTGAGAAAACTATCGAATTTCTAGAGACCTCCCCCATCCAAAGTGATCATAGGGTAGGTGGAACAGCCTCGCATGGGATCGTGCCTGTGGAAGGGAAAGGAGGACAGTGGAATGGAGCAGAAATGAGCTCAGGGAGGTAATGGGGGCAGGGAGGGGCATCATGCAGGACCAGCACATACACTGAGTGAGATGGCAGCCATAGGAGGGTTTTGAACAGAGAAGAGTCATGATCAGAGCTACATGGTAACAGGACCACTCTGGATACTGTGTTGAGAATGGACTAGGGGGCAAGGGCAGCATCTGGGAGACTCTGTGGGAGGAGACTCATTCAGCGTAACTTGGACCAGGACGGTAGCAGTAAAGCTGTTTGCTATATTATCCCACTCACTTTTCTATATGATGGAAATATTCATAGTTTTAAAAGATGACTAAAAAGAAGCTTGATTTTTGAAGGCATATTTAGTCCAATTGCATTCCTTCATGGAGGACCACAGTGAAATGGCCTTGGGGAGACCAGAACCTGCTGTATTTTCAAAGCCTTCCAGAGAAAAGTCTATATTCCTCTGCTTATGGTGAACTCCATTCGGTCCTTCTGTTCTTGACTTAGACATCACTACTTTTTATTTTTTATTGAGTAAACACTGGTTTATAACATTATATGTTTCATGTGTTACAACTACATTACAGCGTGCTTACCACCAAAAGTTTAGTTTCCATCCGTCACCATACAGTAAATCACCCTCACCCTCAAACCCTGCCCCTCTGGTAACCACTACTCTGTTCCCTGTATCTACCAAGACACCACTTCTTACGAGAAGTTTTCCTGACACCAGCCCCCCTTCATCCACCTCCATGTCCCCATTAGGTGGGATGCTCCCACCCTGGGCTCCACCCTGTATGTCCCGCTCATAACACTTACACTGCCTGACACACTGTTAGAGGTTCTGTGCTCCATGAGGACAGAGACTGTGTCTATTTTATTCACTGGGTCTCATGGTGCCTGGCATCTAAAGGTGCTCAGGAAATATCTGTTATGAACGGATGACTGTAACACATTCCAAAGATGAATAAATGAAGCAGCCAGTTTCAATGAGTGTCATAGGTGTGCCTAAAAAGGATATGATAGGATAACATTTCGGGTCTCACAGCCTCGCAATATATGGTATAGAGAGTGCTGATATTTTTCATTCCTGATGGGTGGGCCCTGGGCACCGCCCCAGGACACAGGACTTCACACTCTCCCCATGCCAGCTTCAGAGAGACAGTAGAGGCTTTCTGATCTGCTCCCTGCTCCTGCACTCTGTAATGCCATGTGTTCTCCCTGCTTGGGTCCTCAGTGCCAGGAACTGGCCTTCAGGCCCCTAAAGAATACATACAAATCCTCTTTTCATTGCAACAAGGATGGCATTGTCTACACTGCACCTCCCCACTTCCCCATTTCTTCTCTCTGCCTCTCTCTCTTGTGCACATCCTCCCAGGGCATCCTGCCCCTCTTTCTCTCCTGGATGCAAGAACAGGCTCCACGTGGCTCACATTAGTCATTTCCCTGCTCCAAAACGGCGCGGGCACTCAGGTCCTTCTGCAAGTGGGAGACAGGATGGGATTGGGTTGGTTTGTGTTGAGAGCCAATTAAGTTGAATACCTTGACTTTGTTTTCCTCGGAGGCTTAGAAGCTCGAGCACGACACATATTACCAAGAATAAAAATATCCGTGTGTGTGTGAGGGAATATTATCCAGCCATGAGAAAGAAGGAAATCCTGCTGTTTGCGACAACTTGGATGAACACTTAGGGCATTGTGCTAAGTGTAGTAGGACAGAGAAAAACAAACACTGGATGATCTCATGTACGTGTGGAAGCTAGAAAGGTCAAACTCAGAGAAACATAGAGTGTTGGTTACCAGGGATTGGCGTAGATGGGAAGATGTTGGTCAAAGTGTACAAACTTCCAGTTATAAGATTAACAAGTTCTGGGGAATCTAATGTAAACTCGAAAGTTGTAAACAGAGTAGATCTTTTTTTTTTTAACATCTTTATTGGAGTACAAGTGCTTTAGGATATTGTGTTAGTTTCTGCTGTACGACAAAGTGAATCAGCTATACGTATACATATATCCCCTCCCTCTTGCATCTTCCTCCCATCCTCCCTATCCCACCCCTCTAGGTGGTCACAAAGCACCGAGCTGATCTCCCTGTGCTATGCAGCTGCTTCCCACTAGCTATCTATTTTACATTTGGTAGTGTATATATGTCCATGCCACTCTCTCACTTTCTCCCAGCTTACCCTTCCCCCTCCCCGTGTCCTCAAGTCCGTTCTCTACATCTGAATCTTTATTCCTGTCTTTCCCCTAGGTTATTCAGAACTTTTTTTTTCTTTTTTAGATTCCATATATATGTGTTAGCATACGGTATTTGTTCTTTCTCTTTCTAACTTCCTGCACTCTGTATGAGCCTCTAGGTCCATCCACCTCACTACAAATAACTCAATTTCGTTTCTTTTTACGGCTGAGTAATATTCCATTGTATATATGTGCCACATCTTCTTTATCAATTCATCTGTCAATGGACACTTAGGTTGCTTCCATGTCCTGGCTATTGTAAATAGTGCTGCAATGAACATTGTGGTACATGACTCTTTTTGAATTATGTTTTCTCAGGGTATATGCCCAGTAGTGGGATTGCTGGGTCATATGATAGTTCTATGTTTCATTTTTTAAGGAACCTCCATACTGTTCTCCATGGCAGCTGTATCAATTTGCATTCCCACCAACAGTGCAAGAATGTTCCCTTTTCTCCACACCCTCTCCAGAATTTATTGTTTGTAGATTTTTTGATGATGGCCATTCTGACTGGTGTGAGGTGATACCTCATTGTAGTTTTGATTTGCATTTCTCTAATGATTAGTGATGATGAGCATCCTTTCATGTGTTTGTTGGCAATCTGTGTATCTTCTTTGGAGAAAGGTCTATTTAGGTCTTCTGCCCATTTTTGTTTTTTTGGTTTTTTAAAGTTTATTTATTTATTTTGGCTGTGTTGGTTCTTTGTTGCAGTGCATGGGTTTCCCACTGCTGTGGCTTCACTTGTTGTGGAGCATGGGCTCTAGGCCCACAGGCTTCAGTAGTTGTGGCTAGCAGGTGCTAGAGCACAGGCTCAGTAGTTGTGGTGCCCAACTTTAGTTGCTCTACGGCATGTGGGATCTTCCTGGACCAGGGCTCAAACCCGTGTTCCCTGCATTGGCAGACAGATTCTTAACCACTGTGCCACCAGGGAAGTACCTTCTGCCCATTTTTGGATTAGGTTGTTTGTTTTTTTGATATTGAGCTGCATGACTGGCTTGTATATTTTGGAGCTTAAGCCTTTGTCAGTGGCTTCGTTTGCAAATATTTTCTCCAATTCTTAGGGTTGTCGTTTTGTCTTGTTTATGGTTTCCTTTGCTGTGCAAAAGCTTTTAAGTTTCATTAGGTCTAATTTCTTTATTTTTGTTTTTATTTCCATTTCTCTAGGAGGTGGGTCAAAAAGGATCTGGCTGTGATTTTTGTCATAGAGTGTTCTCTATGTTTTCCTCTAAGAGTTTTATAGTGTCTGGCCTTATATTTAGGTCTTTAATCCATTTTGAGTTTAGTTTTGTGTATGGTGTGAGGGAGTGTTCTAATTTCATTCTTTTACATGTAGATGTCCAGTTTTCCCAGCACCACTTATTGAAGAGACTGTCTTTTCTCCATTGTATATTCTTCCCTCCTTTATCAAAAATAAGGTGACCATATGTGTGTGGGTTTATCTCTGGGCTTTCTGTGCTGTTCCATTAATCTATATTTCTGTTTTTGTGCCAGTAACATACTGTCTTGATTACTGTAGCTTTGTAGTATAGTCTGACATCAGGGAGCCTGATTCCTCCAGCTCCGTTTTCCTTTCTCAAGATTGCTTTGCCTATTCAGGGTCTTTTGTGTTTCCATACAAACTGTGAAATTTTTTGTTCTAGTTCTGTGAAAAATGCCATTGGTAATTTCATAGGGATTGCATTGAATCTGTAGATTGCTTTGGGTAGTATACTCATTTTCACAATATTGATTCTTCCAATCCAAGAACATGGTATATCTCTCCATCTGTTTGTATCATCTTTAATTTCTTTCATCAGTGTCTTATAGTTTTCCGCATACAGGTCTTTTGTCTCCTTAGGTAGGTGTATTCCTAGGTATTTTATTCTTTTTGTTGCAATGGTAAATGGGAGTGTTTCCTTAATTTCTCTTTCAGATTTTTCATCATTAGTGTATAGGAATGCAAGAGATTTCTGTGCATTAATTTTGTATCCTGCTACTCTACCAAATTCATTGATTAGCTCTAGTAGCTTTCTGGTAGTGTCTTTAGGATTCTCTATGTATAGTATCATGTCATCTGCAAACAATGACAGTTTTACTTCTTCTTTTCTGATTTGTATTCCTTTTATTTCTTCTTCATCTCTGATTGCTGTGGCTAAAACTTCCAAAACTATGTTGAATAAGAGTGGTGAGAGTGGGCAACCTTGTCTTGTTCCTGATTTTAGTGGAAATGGTTTCAGTTTTTTACCATTGAGAATGATGTTGGCTGTGGGTTTGTCATATATGGCCTTTATTATGTTGAGGTAAGTTCCCTCCATGCCCACTTTCTGGAGAGTTTTTTATCATAAATTGGTGTTGAATTTTGTTGAAAGCTTTTTCTGCATCTATTGAGACTATCATATGGTTTTTATCCTTCAATTTATTAATATGGTGTACCACATTGATTGATTTGCGTATATTGAAGAATCCTTGCATTCCTGGGACAAACCCCACTTGATCATGGTATATAATCCTTTTAATATGCTGTTGGATTCTGTTTGCTAGTATTTTGTTGAGGATTTTTGCATCTATGTTCATCAGTGATATTGGCCTGTAGTTTTCTTTTTTTGTAACATCTTTGCCTGGTTTTGATATCAGGGTGATGGGAGCCTCATAGAATGAGTCTGGGACTGTTCCTCCCTCTGCTATATTTTGGCAGAGTTTGAGAAGGATCAGTGTTAGTTCTTCTCTAAATGTTTGATAGAATTCGCCTGTGAAGCCATCTGGTCCTGGGCTTTTGTTTGTTGTTAGATTTTTAATCACAGCTTCAATTTTGGTGCTTGTGATTGGTCTATTTATATCTTCTATTTCTTCCTGGTTCAGTCTTGGAAGGTTGTGCTTTTCTAAGAATTTGTCCATTTCTTCCAGGTTGCCCATTTTATTGGCATAGAGTTGCTTGTGGTAATCCCTCATGATCCTTTGTATTTCTGCAGTGTCAGTTGTTACTTCTCCTTTTTCATTTCTAATTCTATTGATTTGAGTCTTCTCCCTTTTTTCTTGCTGAGTCTAGTTAATGGTTTATCAATTTTGTTTATCTTCTCAAAGAACCAGCTTTTAGTTTTATTGATCTTTGCTATTGTTTCCTTCATTTCTTTTTCATTTATTTCTGATCTGATCTTTATGATTTCTTTCCTTCTGCTAACTTTGGGGTTTTTTTGTGCTCCTTTGCCTAATTGCTTTAGGTGTAAGGCTAGGTTGTTTATTTGAGATTTCTCTTGTATCTTGAGGTAGGACTGTATTGCTATAAACTTCCCTCTTTGAACTTCTTTTGCTGCATCCCATAGGTTTTGGGCTGTAGTGTTTTCATTGTCATTTGTTTCTAGGTATTTTTTTATTTCGTCTTTGATTTCTTCTGTGATATCCTGGTTATTTAGTAGCATATTGTTTAGCCTCCATGTGTTTGTATTTTTTTCAGTTTTTGTCCTGTAATTGATATCTAGTCTCATAACATTGTGGTCAGAAAAGATACTTGATACAATTTCAATTTTCTTAAATTTCCCAAGGCTTGATCGGTGACCCAAGATATGATCTATCCTGGAGAATGTTCCATGAGCACTTGAGAAGAAAGTGTATTATGTTGTTTTGGGATGGAATGTCCTATAAATATCAATTAAGGCCATCTTGTTTAACGTACCATTTAAAGCTTGTGTTTATTTATTTTCATTTTGGATCAGCTGTACATTGGTGAAAGTGGTGCATTAAAATCCCCTACTATTATTGTGTTACTGTCGATTTCCCCTTCATGGCTATTAGCACTTGCCTTATGTATTAAAGTGCTCCTATGTTGGTGCATATTTACAATTGTTATATCTTCTTCTTGGATTGATCCCTTGATCATCATGTAGTGTCCTTCTCTGTCTCTTGTAATAGTCTTTATTTTAAAGTGTACTTTTTCTTTTATGAGAATTGTTACTCCATATTTCTTTTGATTTCCATTTACATGGAATACCTTTTTCCAACCCCTCACTTTCAGTCTGTATGTGTCCCTAGGTCTGAAGTGGATCTCTTGTAGACAGCATATATACAGGTCTTGTTTATCTATCCATTCAGCCAGTCTGTGTCTTTTGGTTGGAGAATTTAATCCAATTACATTTAAGGTAATTATTGATATGTATGTTCCTATTACCATTTTCTTAATTGTTTTGGGTTCGTTATTGTAGATCTTTTCCTTCTTTTGTGTTTCCTGCCTAGAGAAGTTCCTTTAGCATTTGTTGTAAAGCTGGTTTGGTGCTGCTGAATTCTCTTAGCTTTTGCTTTTCTGTAAAGGTTTTGATTTCTCCATCAAATCTGAATGAGATCCTTGCTGGGTAGAGTAATCTTGGTTGTAGGTTTTTCCCTTTCATCACTTTAAATGTCCCCTGCCACTCCCTTCTGGCTTGCAGAGTTTCTGCTGAACGATCAGCTGTTAACCTTATGGGGATTCCCTTATATGTTATTGGCGGCTTTTCCCTTGCTGCTTTTTATATTTTTTTCTTTGTATTTAAATTTTGATAGTTTGATTAATATGTGTCTTGGCATGTTTCTCCTTGGATTTATCCTGTATGGGACTCTCTGCACTTCCTGGACACGATGGACTATTTCCTTTTCCATATGAAGGAAGTTTTCAACTATAATCTCTTCAAATATTTTCTCAGTCCCTTTCTTTTTCTCTTCTTCTTCTGGGACCCCTATAATTTGAATGTTGGTGCATTTAACGTCCCAGAGGTCTCTGAGACTGTCCTCAATTCTTTGCTTTCTTTTTTCTTTATTTTGCTCTGTGGCAGTTATTTCCACTATTTTATCTTCCAGGTCACTTATCCATTCTTCTGCCTCAGTTATTCTGCTATTGACTCCTTCTAGAGAATTTTTAATTTCATTTATTGTGTTGTTCATCATTATTTGTTTGCTCTTTAGTTCTTCTAGGTCCTTGTTAAACATTTCTTTGATTTTCTCCATTCTATTTCCAAGATGTTGGATCAACTTTACTATCATTACTCTGAATTATTTTTCAGGTAGACTGCCTATTTCCTCTTCATTTGTTTGGTCTGGTGGGTTTTTACCTTGTTCCTTCATCTGCTGCATATTTCTCTGTTTTCCTATTTGTTTAACCTACTGTGTTAGGGGTCTCCTTTTCGCAAGCTGCAGGTTCATAGTTCCCGTTGTTTTTGGTGTCTGCCCCCAGTGGGTAAGGTTGGCTCTGTGTGTTGTGTAGGCTTCCTGGTGGAGGGGACTAGTGTCTGTGTTCTGGTGGATGAGGCTGGATCTTGTCTTTCTGGTGGGCAGGTCCACATCTCGTGGTGTGTTTTGGGGTGTCTGTGGACTTATTTTGATCTTAGACAGCCTCTCTGCTAATGGGTGGGGTTGTGTTCCTGTCTTGCTAGTTGTTTGGCATTAGGGTGTCCAGCACTGGAGCTTGCTGGTCGTTGAGTGGAGCTGCGTCTTAGCATTGAGACAGAGATCTCTGGGAGAGCTCTCGCCGATTGATATTACGTGAGACCAGGAGGTCTCTGGTGGTCCAATGTCCTGAACTCAGCTCTCCCACCTGAAAGGCCCAGGCCTGCCACCCGGCCAGAGCACCAAGACCCTGTGAGCCACACGGCTTCAAGCATAAGCAAGGCAAGGGAGGTCCTGGGTGAGGGGTCCTACCAGGTCATGTAGAGTCCTGGACTCTCTGATGTTCTGAATAGATTTTTTGATTCTTATGAAATTTCCCTCTCCCTGGGATGTGTTGATAGACAAGAACTCAGTGTTTGGGCTTGCTTCAGAGGAAGTGATACAGCACAGTCTTCTCCACAATAAAGCATTTGTTGTAGGCTTTGAAGCACATCTTTTATTTTGGTAAAAAATTCAGGTCCAGCTATTTTGCTTTACAGTTGGCCCTTCCATTAATTGCTGGTTTCTCATTAAATTCTGAGTGGCAACCTCAGGCTTCTAAAAATGCATCAAGCATCCACTGTATAGAAGTCTGATTTTCTCCTGTTGTAATTAACTCAGGAGAGTTTCTAGAGGTCCAGTGGTGTGGGCATGTCAAGCTCTCCTTTTAGAGCCATGAATAAGTTGCTGTATCTGGCCCTTCCTTTCCAGTCCTTGCAGATTGCCTCTATTAGTTCACTCTTCTGATGCTCAGCAAGGCTGCTCATCGCTCCAGTCGGCAACTCATTGTCCCAAGAAAGTAGATCTTAAATGTCATCACCACAAAAAAGAAATGGTAAATATGTGACAGGGTGGAATTCTCAGCTAATGCTATGGCAGTGATCATTGTGCAAGATATAGATGGATCAAATCAACACATTATACACCTTAAACTTATACAGTTTATGTGTCAACTATATCTCAGTAAAGTTGGCGGGGTGGGGTGGGGCGGTGGCGGCGGACGGAAAGCCATGTGTCCAAAGCAGAGTTTCTCAACCTTGGTTGAGAAATGGTAATTCACATTTTGGACTTGATAATTATTTGATGTGGGAGTTGTTCTCTAATTGTAGGATGTTTAGTAGTACTGTGGTTTCTAGCCAACAGACACTAGTAGCAACCTCTGCTCCAGCTGTGACATCCAAAAATGTCTCCAGACATTGCCAAATGCCCCTTGCCAGGGAGGGGTCAACACTCGTTGAGAACCACTGGTCTAAAGCCTTAAAAATGCACATAGAAATGTATTCTATGGAGGGGCGAGGGATAAATTAGGAGTACAGGATGAACAGATACTCACTACTCTACATAAAATAAACAACAAGGATTTACTGTACAGCACAGGGAACTATAGTCAGTAACTTGTAATAACCTATAATAGAAAGAATCTGAAAAAAAATATATATATATATAAAATGGAATCACTTTGCTGTACACCTGAAACTGACACAATACTGTAAATCAACTATACTTCAATTTTAAAAATAAATAAATAGTTTAAAAAAGAAACATATCCTCTGGAAATCATCCAGAAATGTCTCTTGAGGAAACAAGGATGTGCAAGAAAATGAAGCTCCTAGGATGCAGTGCTGTTAATAAGAGCAACAATAGCGAGAAAAGAACCACCTAAATTTCCAACCATCGGGGGTTAAGTCCATCCAAACTTTGCAAAACTCCACTGCCATTTAAAAAAACAACAAAAAATAAAACCCAGGATCCACATCTGTAGGCATGAAATATGTTTCTGATGTGTCAATGAGTGACAAAAGTTAATCACTAAACAGGATTGTAGTATAACTGCAGAGAGTAAGACTACAGTCATGCACAGAGAAAAAAGTCTAGAAGGACATAGCCCAAAATGTTAACAACAGGCATCTCTAAAATGGGGAGTTACAAGTGTTCTTTTCTTTTGCATGCTTGTATTTTCTAGGCTGTGTACGATGAATAAGTATGTACGAGATGTAAAATAAAAGTCTTCAGAAACAAAGAGAGCAGCCTCAGGTTTCACCCCATGCCCCAAGTCTTTGTTTCTCCTATTCGGTGAAAGGACCATGCTGCCTGAGGAAAGCTGTTAACCAGACGCAAAGTCTTCCTATTCTGTGTCTCTCCCACCCTGTTCACTTCTCCACCCACCCTGTCCTCCCAGGGTGCCAATTAAAAGTGGGGCTATCAGCTTGGAGAAAAGAGGAATTGCCCGTTCAACCACCAGCAAAGCTTCAGAGGTGCCCCAACTACCCCTGGCCGGGCCCTGGCTGCCCTGGGCTCTCCATGGTCGGCTCTCTGCAGCAGCGGATATTTCCTCGGGCACGTTCCAAATTCTCTAGGCCAAGGAGTTCAGACTCTGGGCTCCCCACTTCCTCCCACATCCTCACCGCTAATTAGCGCCCGGGCTCGGCCAGGGCTGGGTGGGCCGCAGAGACGACATGCCCAGCCATTGCTGCTGCTTCTCACCAGCAGGGCCAGTGAACCAACTCCTGGAAGAGAGGGAGCAAGCACTGGTCGGGATGCATCTGCGCCATCCCCCAGTTCACTGGGCCACAACTGTCTCTTTCTTCCCACGCAGCTTCCCTCCCCTGTCCACCCCAAGTCTCCCTCAGGCATCTTGTTCAGGCTGGAAGGGATGGACCCTGGGCAGGCTGGGGCTGCGGAAGCTCAGGCCCGTGGCTCAGCAGCTCCCGGGTCCTGCAGAGGAAAGCACCTCCACAGGTATAGGTGTGGGTGTGCACGTGTTGAGGGCAGATAAAGGGAAGCAGGGGGGCAAGTACATTAGGTCAGCCACACTGAATGCGGTCGGTCCTCAGCAGCCGTGTCCACGCTCTTCTGCAGACCTTGTGGCCATTAGTTCTGGCCAGAGACCTGTTAGATGGGTTGGGGGCTGGAGGCCTCTCTCAGAGCACCTTAACCAATGGGCCTCATGAAGTCACTTTGGAGTCAGTAACATTACAGATGAAGAAATGGGATGGGGACGATCTAAGTTGCTTGTCTGAGGTCACACCACCAAAAGGGAAGGCTCTGAGAGTCCCAAGTTTCTCTTCCTCGCCCCTCTTGCTTCCTACCCCTGGAATGTGGGCTCCCCACAGATGGAGCAAAGTACCTGTCAAGCAGCATCAAATATCCAGTGCAATCAAGACAAGTCCTATGATACGAAAGCAAGTCCTCGGGGCCAAGGCCCACGGTCCCACTAACTCCCTGGGAAAGAGGCCTCGAACATCACTCGTGATATCAGAGAGAGCCAAGGACACACACAGGGAATGTTGCCCTGGGCAGTGGCCACTTCACGCTTCAAGGTGTGTGACCAGTGTGAGAACGCAAGGCCGCAGGAGGGCCCCATACTTGGCTAAATACTCTGCCACCACCATCTTGAAATTCCTGATAATCACTGAACAAGGGCCCTTTATTTTCATTTTACACTCAGCCCTGTAAATTATGTAGCTGGTCCTGCTTCTGGGAAAGTTTCTTGGTCACCTTCTCCCTACCTTCCCTGTCCCCGATCTCAGGACTTTGTGCAGGGCCAGGGCTGCACACGGTCACTGTAAGAGACGCTTTTCCGACCACCGTTTGGAACCAAAACAAAACCAACAAAAGCCCCAGATCCATGCAATTGGCCAATATCTCCTCACCAAGACAAAGCCCCTCTGCCCGGAAAGCTGCTGCTACCGGCTTGAGACTCCTTTTCCCCCATGAACATCCTACCCTCCAAGGTCTTGCTGCCATTTTTGTGTGACACAAGTCAAATGACCAGGGGCTTTTTTCCCCTCTGCATTTTCCTGTATAGACTTGCACCTGTTTCTGTGGCTAATGTTACTGTTGGGTTTCTGTTTTCCCATCTCTGTCCTCTCATCCCTGCTCATACACTGCACACACAATCATAAATTATATTCCAGGCAGGTCAGGAATCTCTCCTCACACACATCCCTAATAAAATGTTTATCTGATGGTTTCAAGACCCTAAGCTGCCTCCAGACAATTTTTGCTAACATACGTCACCCCTGGGACTAGCCAGAGGTGGGCAGTCAAACATTAGCATTAATACATCCTTTAGAAGGTCCCTAAGAGGGCTACATGCTCCAGGGCTGTTCCTGGAAAGTAGGTCACAACCTGTGGGATGGCCAGACATTCTCCCCAGTCCCAGGAAGGGGAGGATGAGGTCAGAGAACCTGCAGTGTCGTAACCCTCTGATATGCCTCTCAAAAGGACAAGCTCTCCTTGAAGGAAGGTTATACATAACTGAGCGTTTCTGTCCAGGTGGTACCTATAATAACCAAAGGAATTAATGCAGATTAGTTTTCTTTGGTGTCTGGGTGTGGCAGGCATAATGATGTCCCAAAGATGTCCACGTCCTGGTACCTGTGAATATGTTACATTACATGTCAAAGGGGAAGTAAGGTTACAGATGGAATTAAGGCTGCTAATCAGCTGACTTCAAAGATGAGATTAGCCCGAATTGTCCAAGTGGGACCAACGTAACCACAAGGGTCCTTAAAAGTGGAAGAGAATCAGAAGAGGAGGTCAGAGTGATGCTATGTGAGAGGGACTTGACCCTCTAGGTCGAAGATACAGCCTGGCATTGAAGACAGAACAAGGGGCCATGAGGCAAGAAATGCAGGCAGCCTCCAGAAGCTGGAAAAGGCAAGGGAACAGATTCTCCCCCTAGAGCCTCCAGGAAGGAATGTCGCCCTGTTGACACCTTGATTTTAACCCAGTGAGAACTGTGTCGGACTTCTAACCTACGGAACTGTAAGTTTGTAAATTTGTTTTGCTGTAAGTCACTAACTTTGTGATAAGTTGTTACAGCAGCAAGAGGAAAATCGTGCATTACCTCCTTAGATTCTTATCACCAGGGTGTGTTTAACAAGCGGAGCTAAGCTGAGGCAGGGAAAGGCCCTTGGAGGAACCGTCACCGCTTCCCTCGTGATGAGAAGACCGGCAAAATTACGAAGTAAGCAAAGTGATGAAAAACACCCTTTGTCTTTTGTCCTTGGGTTGTGCCACAATCCAAGGAGATCCCTCATTTGGGGGACTCTAGGTAGACCTACCCCATAAAGGCCTATTGAATCCAGAAGCTCCCAAGTTTTCCCTTCAGCCTGTCAAGGCTTAACTATCCTAGCTATTAACTAAAGCATGAAAGTGATCATACTGACTATAGATACATGACAGGATAATGGAAGAGAGTATATAAAGGAACACTCATTTACTGTTTATCCTTTGGGAAATGCTGACATGTTTTAATGAGCCTCACTCCAACCCAGCAGCACTTAACCTTTTTAAAGTCACAGGCTCTGCTGAGAATCCAATGAAAGAAAAACGCCAACACACACAAAACCTATTTCGGGGGCTCATGAAACCGCTGAAGCATCCAGCCTCAGCCCAGAACCCCTGCTCCAATTGCTAGGACAGCTAAGGAAGGTAATTTGAAGGCTGTTTAAGGCCTGTGTCCCTAAAATCACTTCTCCCTGTTGGCTACTTCCTGCCTGTACACAAAGCTGATCCCGGGGCCAACCTACAAAATGCCAGAATTATTAACAAGTACCTCTTTCCCACTGGTTGAAGAGACCTTAGGGGTAACAGACCAGAAGCCAGTGATGGGAACAAAATGTTCAAGGAATGGAGACAAGAAGCAGTGAGAGATAACCTGGGCGGGGGTGGCAGTGGACAGATTTTGACACGGCAACAGCATATCTTGTGGGCAGAGAGGCACAAAATCCCCATTCCCTGTTAATTAGGATCTGTGTACCACCAGCGCGAGGTGGATGAGCCCGGGCCAAGGGGGAGACTGACACCCACATCCCCGTCACGGCCACCTGGGTACATCCCTGGGCAATGCTATCCGATCCATCCCCACTCCAGAGGCACCCACGAGTCCGGTGCCCAAACCACTGCTGTGTAAGTCGGTGCCTTTCAAGGCAGTGTCACCTGAGGGTGCCCAGCAGGGCTCAGGCATCAGAAGGACATTCCCAAAAGCCCTGACTGCCCCTTACCAGCTCTGGATCTTGGGCAAATGAGTCCGCCCTGCATTCTGCCTCCTCAGATGCAAAATGCAGATGATACCAGGACAAGTCCACAGTCCCTCATCAAAACCCAAAGGTCAGATGTGCTTCAAGGTTCAGAATTTTTCGGACTTGATAAAGGTAATAGAGTGCCTATGCATTATGGTAATACCCATGGTGGGTCTGTCATCAAACACATCAATACGAACGTTCAGATTTAAAAGGATAAACAGTTTAGGTCAGATTTTGCCACCAAATGCATTCATTGGGTTAAGCTTCCCCTCTACATTAGTTATGAAATAATTTTGTTTGCAAAGTTTTGCTGTTGTTCAGAACAGCCGTGAAGACATTTAGGCCCTGTAGGATTATTGTTGTGTGGATTAAAACAGTTACAACGCCCACCTCCTCTAGCCATCCCTGCACCTCAGGCCCACTTCGGTCCTGGCATCCATCACACTGAGTTACAATTCTCCTAGGTCTGTCTCCTCTTCTAGATCGTGAGCATCTTGTGGGCAGGAATGATAGCTTGCTCACCTGTGTATTCCCAGCATCTGGCCCATGATGGGCACATGTCCATAAATGTGTGTAAAATACAAGTTAATTAGTCATCTAAATCTCTCCACCTGCCTGTCTCCAAGCAGGTGGAAAAGCGCACCCCAGAAGTGCTCCCTCACTTGCTCCTGAGCCCGGGTAGATATCAGAACATCAATCTGCCTCGTCAGCATCATCACGATGGTGCGGGAACCTCTTTGGCACTTTCAAATACTTTTTTCATAAACCCAATTCATGTCCACTAGGAATGGCCCTGACCAGGGAGAAACTTGGGAGATTAGAACGTTTGCTAATCAGCAAAGCTGTATCTGACTCCAGACTCTTGCCTCCAGCCTTTAGACTGAAGAAGCACCTGGCAGCCCCAGGGGGCCAAGGAGGCCCACTTGTCTGTTTGCTTCTCTGGGAGCTGCTCCCACACCTCGCGCAGTCTGGGAACAGCGCCAGCGCGAGCTCTGCTTTCAGGACTTTGCGTCTCTCTTTCTCTGTGAAGACTCCAAGCCTGCCTGGGTTTGGAAGGCTCTCTGCTGCCTCTTCACACTTATCTCTGAATGAGAGAAACCCAGCCCGGCTACCCTGAGCAAGGCTGAATGAGCCCCGAGATCTAAACTGGCACGAGCTACAGCCTGAGAACCACTCGTGCTAAAATGGAAAAGGACTTGGAGAGCGCAGCGCCTTTTCAGGAGAACGGAGAGGAAGACTCAACAGCGGGAGGAACTGAAACAGCCACTTGGATTACTGTCCTAGGTGAGGGGGGAGGGTCACCTGTGTCACGTGGTCACCTTTGTCACGTGGCCACATTGACAGGATGCAGGTTAGAATTAAGCCCACTGCCGCCCATCGGATGCACAGTGAACGTCTAGAGCATCTCCCCAGTGGTCGTCATCTCTTGGTGGGTCAGAATCGTTTACAAGGGTCCTTGTATCTCAGGTAGCAGAGGAGCCTGGGTCCAGGATGCCCCTCAAGTGTGCCTTGTCCCAGGCAGAGCTGCACTGCATCCCCACCTGCATGGTCTAAGAAGTATCTGCTCCTCAGCAAATGAAGATGACTGGAAAGCCCCGACCCTCAGAGATGAAAGGGGCCCGAGAGAAGGGCTCCACCGACCTCCATTTTTTGAATGGACACGTTTCCTGAATGCGGTCACATCTATATAGCGGATTTCCAGCAGCAACTCGCTGTCTGGTCCTGGGAGCGATAATAATGGTGCCACCGCTACTCGTACTGGGGCTGCCTTCCTGGAGGGGAAGATCGGGCAGGGAGGCGCTGAGGCTGCGCAGTTGGCTGCCGCACCTGAGTCCCCTCCGCAGTCCTAAGAAAGGTTTCAGCCCTGTGTAAGAAGCTGTGTGCTGAGAAAGGAGCCCCTGCAGGTATTCCCATTCCCCAAATGCTGCCTCTTATCAACCCTAAGGAGTCTCGGGCTAGTGGAATTGGAGGCAATGTAAAAGCCTTGCACGTGTTCTGAGATGGGGCAGGTGTGTGGGGATGTGAAATTAAACTGCTAGGGACACAGCATCACTCCCAGGTCACCTGCCTCCAGGTCAGAGCACCTCCAGCCCACAGGGTCTAAGAGCTACCCGTGGCACCTGTTAAAATGCAGAGTTCGGGTCGCTCCCCGAGGTTCTCATCCTGTAGGGCCTGGGTAGAGCTCCCGTCTGGGTAGAGCCCCCTGATCTGCACGTTGCACGAGCAACTCAGATGACCCCCAATACACAGTCCGCAGATCAGCCTGAGAACTACTGCCTCGCTCATTACCTATGTCTGCTTCTCAGTTTCTACCCCTTCCGGCTTCTGAAAACTGCCCCTCACAAATGTTTTCCCGCAAAGAGCTGGGGGCAGTTGGTAGGGGAAAGGTGGCCCCCGAGGTTTTCCATGTGGACGATGTAGCCAGAATTACCCCGACTAATACTGGATACTTAAGTATTTACAGATGCAATTGTCTTGAATTTGCTTCAACCTAATCTGAAAGGGGGAAAAAAAAAGCTATAAATGATATTGCTAGGGTACCTGATGACATTTGGCTATCCACTGTGGATTAGATAATATCAAGATTGGGACTTCCCTGGTGGTCCAGTGGTTAAGACCCTGTGCTTCCAAAGCAGCAGGGGCCTGTTCCATTCCTGGTGGGTGAATTAAGATCCCATATGCTGCTGGACGTGGCCAAAAAAAAAAGATAATATCAAGGTTAAATTCCTGGTTTTGAACATTGTACTGTGGTTGTATTCTTACTGCTAGGAAATACATATTGAAGTATTTAGAGATAAAAGGACACAATATCTCTGACTTATTCTCAAATGGCTCAGAAAAAATAGTAGTCACACATGTATACATATACACATAGAGAATATGATGGAAATTGTTCAGTCTGCATAGAGTATATGGGAGTTCCCTGTACTGTTCTTACAACTGTTCTATGTATCTGAGATTATATATCAAAGTAAAAAGTTACCCAAAAAAATCCCCAGGTGAGGGGTGGGTGTGGGGATAGAGACTCCGTTCTCTTTACTTTTATGTATGTTTGAAATTTTCTATCATTAAAACAATTTCCTGTACCAAGCCTCAGGTATGGTTTGAGTGGCACCGACCCTGGGCTGCTGGGAGCCTAGACACCATCCACAACATCACGGGCAACGACCTGTGAGCTAGGAGTACCACCTGGATTAGTGGTAAGGTCCTCCACGTTCTGTCCTCCCAACTCCCAACACTTAACGATACACCTTCACAATCTGACTTTTCCAATGTTATTTTTTTCTGATGATTAATATCAAATCTTTTGGGGGGAATCTTACATAAAGGCAATTATAAACTAGAAAATAAAAATCACCTTTTAGACACACATTGCCTCTATCACGAAAGAAGTTTTTATTAGGACAGGTGATTTACTTTCAACCCCAGAACTTAGATTGGGCCCTAGTACCTTTCCTTACATGATTTAGGATATAAATTTAAGCCAGAATGACTGACTGATTTTTTCAAAGTTCTCATTCAGTTAAAATAGAAAAGGACAGAAGCTGAAGATTATATGAATCATATGATAACAAGAAAACGCATATGCAGAGATGATATTAAAAATATTTGAGGGCTTCCCTGGTGGCGCAGTGGTTGAGAGTCCGCCTGCCAATGCAGGGGACATGGGTTCGTGCCCCGGTCCAGTAGGACCCCACGTGCCGCGGAGCGGCTGGGCCCGTGAGCCATGGCCGCTGAGCCTGCACATCCGGAGCCTGGGCTCCACAACGGGAGAGGCCACAACAGTGAGAGGCCTGCGTACCACAAAAAAAAAAAAAAAAAAAAATTTGAGTACACCATAGGGAACTATATTCAATATCTTATAATAACCTATAATGGAGAAGAATCAAAAAAAGAATATATATATATATACCTCCAAATTACTTTGCTGTACATGTGAAAGTAACACAATATTGTAAATCAAGTACACTTCAATTACAAAAAAACTGACAACCCACAAGGGCACCAACCAACCAAAACCAATGAGAACAGATTTATTTTTATTTTTACTATTTATTTATTATTATTCTTTTTTAAGTTATATCTTGCTGTTATTATTTAGTTATTTTTTGTGGTACGTGGGCCTCTCACTGTTGTGGCCTCTCCCGTTGCGGAGCACAGGCTCCGGACGCGCAGGCTCAGCGGCCATGGCTCACGGGCCCAGCAGCTCCGCGGCATGTGGGATCTTCCCGGACCGGGGCACGAACCCGTGTCCCCTAGCATCGGCAGGAGGACTCTCAACCACTGTGCCACCAGGGAAGCCCGAGAACAGATTTATTTTTAGATTTAAGCCCTGCAGCTGAGCCAGGTATTGACCCTTTAGCTCTTGGATTGTTGGGAATTCCAGGAGTACCAGGGAAGGCACAGTTATCCAATGATTTTAACCACTGGGCGAACACTGACTGACTACCAGCTCTGTGCATGAAGGAATATTAGCACTAATAACTGTGGTTTATTCCAACCTTCCTGGGAGCTCTGCCAAGTTTAGGTTCGTACCCAGTCTATGCTCAGAGGGTAGCGACAACTCTCCCCAGAGCTCCAGAGTCAAGACCCTGGAGTAATTCAAGCAGAGCTCAAAAATGTTAATGACTCACCCACTTGTCAGGAGCTAGGGAGCCAAACACAATGGATTTGGGGGTGGGAGATGGGAGGGGGAGATATGTGGGCATTATTCACACTTGCTAATAAATACCTTCTTTTGCTTATAGAGACTCTAGGGCAAAACAAATGCTTTCAGGGACACTCCAGTGACTCACAGGCTGAGAATAGAGACGATCTTCATTGTAACCATCTGCAAAAGCTTATTATGAATGTATTTATTAGAGGAGGGAATCGAAAAACTACTCCAGGAAACAGTTACATTTTAGAAATTCATTTCTAATTTCATGCACAGAACTTTTAAAGAAGTATTTTCCACTTCTACTCATGCCAAGAGAACATTAAGTTGGATACACTACTTGGGGAAAATTACAGCTGTTCTCTGAGTTATAAAAGGTAGGAGGGGGCTTCCCTGGTGGCGCAGTGGTTGAGAGTCCGCCTGCCGATGCAGGGGACACGGGTTCGTGCCCGGGTCCGGGAAGATCCCACACGCCGCGGAGCGGCTGGGCCCGTGAGCCATGGCCGCTGAGCCTGCGCGTCCGGAGCCTGTGCTCCGCAGTGGGAGAGGCCACAACAGTGAGAGGCCCGTGTACCGCAAAAAAAAAAAAAAAAATAGGAGGGTAGAGACCAGGTCTCTGTTTTTTTACACAGTGCCTGGCTCAAGACCATAGGAAATTAATTGCTTGCTTGATAAATGTTTCTTGATGATGAGGTGGAGGATGCTTTGGGAGATGGCCTTGCTCATTTAGGTCACAGGTTGCATTTACGATCATTGCCTCTTTAGGGAACCAAGCTAAAACCAATACAGTCAAATTGCGAGTGCATGATGGTATTCATACAACAGACAGTGATACAGGAAGAAAACAAATTTAAACCTGAGTTCTAAACTCTATTCTTGTAGCTCTTCATTTCCAAGTCCACTGGTATTTGATTTTTTTTCCCCATTTCAAGGGCAGGGCTTCCCTGGTAGTGCAATGGTTGGAAATCCGCCTGCCAATGCAGGGGATACGGGTTCGAGCCCTGGTCCAGGAAGATCCCACATGCCACAGAGCAACCAAGCCCATGTGCCACAACTACTGAGGCTCGCGCGCCTAGAGCCCGTGCTCCACAACAAGAGAAGCCACTACAATGAGAAGCCTGCGCACCGCAACGAAGAGTAGCCCCGGCTCGCCGCAACTAGAGAAAGCCTGCACGCAGCAGCGAAAACCCAACGCAGCCAAAAATGAATAAATACATTTATTTAAAAAAAAAAATTACCTGCTGGGTGAGGTTAAGTGGACTTTTTTTTTTTAGGTGGACTTTTAAATGCCCTTTTAAGTAAAATTTGAGGCAAGAGAACAGAAATCTGACCGTGAGGTCATCACTGACATTCTGTGTCGCCTGAACGATGAAGACAATGACCAGCCAAGAAAACCATTCATCAGTCTGAGGAAAGTGTGTCCATGGAAAACCTTGGTAAAGAACACATTCTGGGCTTCCCTGGTGGCGCAGTGGTTGAGAGTCCGCCTGCCGATGCAGGGGACACGGGTTCGTGCCCCGGTCCGGGAAGATACCACATGCCACGGAGCGGCTGGGACCGTGAGCCCTGGCCACTGAGCCTGCGCGTCCGGAGCCTGTGCTCCACAATGGGAGAGGCCGCAACAGTGAGAGGCCCGCGTACCGCAAAAAATAAAAATAAAAAAAAAGAACACATTCTAAGTCACTCATTGTCCATCTTTTTCTTTTTAATTCCATTCTCCCACAAGGCATTTAACACTTCCCTGTACCCAGAGGTACAGCCCTGGGTACCAGCCCCGTCTCACCCCATAAAAACCCAGAAGAGCGATAAAGAATTCTGCAAGCTCCCCACTGAGGTCAGGGTGTCTCCCAGGTGGACCTGGGTGTAGAGGGGCATGCAGATTCCTGGGGCACTGAGAAAGCCTTCTCTCTCCCCAGTTCTTTCCCCAAAATCACATGGAAAGTTCTTTTACAGGGGCAGAAACATCTTTAAAGTTAAGAAACAACATGAAAACTTTCCTTAGAAAGAAAGGCCACACAAAGATTAAACTCATTCATTCGTCTCTTCCTTCATCCATTCCCCCAGCACAGTGTATGTTGAGCAGAGGCCATTGCCAGGTTCTGGGGAGGCAGATGTGCCATGGGAGAGCTCACAGCCTCATGGAAAAGGCAGACATTTACAACTCACTGAAATGACAGCAGGACTGGAGACAAGCTGAACGGGTAGGGAGTAGAGGGGAAGAGCATGCTAAAGTATGAAATCAGAGCCTTTCCAGGGAATGGAGGTGACACCAAAGAGGGAAGGTCATGAGAGGGAGTAAAGGCAGGCCCTGGAGCAGAGGTGTTGGCTGTCCCAGCAGCCATGCCCTCTTCTCCCTTCCCCCAGAGCCTGGGTTTTGTTTGGCTCTTAACCCCCGCCTCATGTGGCATGTGGCTCAGTGGCTAACCCTGATTAGCCTGAATCCCTTGCCAATGATGGTTTAACAAGGGACTTGGGACACAATCCTGCAAGTGAGACTTGAGGAGACATCAGCTGTGAGATGACCAGGAGACAGTTTCTCTCTGATGAGACTTCAGGAAGGGGCAGCCTCTCTCTTCTTCTGTAGGACATTGTTGTAACTCCTGGAACTCTGGCAGTCATCTTGTAGCCACAAGGAAAACTAAACTCCACAAGCCCACCATGGCAGAAATGAAACCTGCTCTTTGATGTTATTACTGAGTCATCCCACAAGTGCCCTACCTTAGGATTATTTACCAGTGAAATTAGAAATTTTCTTTATCTTTTATGCCATCCTAAGTTGAGTTTTGTGCTACTTGCAGCCAAAAGCATCCTTTGTGGAAGGTGGCCCTTTCCTGAGGCATCCTCACCTTTACCAGTTCATCTATTAAATAAACAAGCTGAATTCCCAAGGGCCATGCACAGAGACTTCCTGTTATTTTTCTCCAGCTCTACTCGTGAAAATAAAATTAATTTTCTAGCCCATGAATTAAACATCACTGCTGCCAGCTGAAAAATTTTAGCAACAGCGTTTTGTTGGCAAGGGAAGCAGGATCCCGACATGTTCTAAAATAAGCTACAAGGAGGCAGGAGGGGAGGAGGGAAGGCAAAGGGGAGGAGGCCATTAAACGGAAAAAGAAAGAGTTGCCAAATCCCACCCGCGAGCAGCTTCTCTGACCCGTCGGCTTGTGGCCTGACTTGAGGGAGTGCTTCTCTAAGTTCAGTGCAGATGGGTCACCTGGAGACCATATCAGTACAGGTAGTGATTCAATAGGTCCAGGGTGGGGTCTGAGAGTCTTTCTTTCTTTATAACAAGCTCCCAGGTGATGTTGCTGGACCACAGCCTGCAGGGACCCACGGAGCCCTCCGTAATAAGCTGCAGAAATGGGAAGCAGGACATTAAGAAGGAGGGTAGTGGGGCTTCCCTGGTGGCACAGTGGTTGAGAGTCCGCCTGCCGATGCGGGGGACACGGGTTCGTGCCCCGGTCCGGGGGGATCCCACATGCCGTGGAGCGGCTGGGCCCGTGAGCCATGACCGCTGAGCCTGCACATCCAGAGCCTGTGCTCTGCAACGGGAGAGGCCGCAGCAGTGAGAGGCCCGCGTACCGCAAAAAAAAAAAAAAAAAAAAAAAAAGAAGGAGGGTAGTGAGAACCAGCTGTTTAAGCTCAGGTTCAAGGGAGGAAGTAAGGTGAGAACTCCCCTACACACCTGTACCTTTGAGAAACAGAGGAAAGAGGAACACAGAGGAGAGAACCCTGGGTCTGGTGTGCCTGTGCTATTATACCCTTGGGGCTGTTTAGTAATTTAGTCCTGGGACAATACCCCTGAATCTGTGAGATCAAAGGCCCAGCTGAGACATTATTTCTAGCTCTCCCTCAGCTCTGGCCAGCCTGAGGGAGGTGCCCGGTCCCACTGCACACCTGCTCCAAGTTGTCTGCCTCAGGGCCTTTCCTGAAAATCTTCAGACTCACTCATTCCACTGCCATGTGTCTGGTCTCAAAGTTATACACCAAGAGCCACTGGTGTGTGAGGTGGGTGAGAGGAGGTGCGAGGCAGGGAGAGGCTGAAGGGCAGCCTCCCTGAAAGCCTGACCCCTCCCATTCTTCGTGGTCCTGTTGAATCTTCCTGCCCTGGATCTGGGCCCTGATCACCTTCAGCCTCGCTGAACCATCAGGTCCTTGACTGGCTCTCCTCTCTCCCCTCGGGAGCTCTGTAGCCTGTGGCTACAATGCCATCTCACCCAAACCCCTCGGCCAGCCAGCCTCGAGCCTCCTGGAGGCTCAGTCCAGCCACCTCCTCCTCTGGGAAGCCGCCCCAACTCCCCCAGGCTGGCACCTGCAGCTAATGCTGCCTTGGCGGTTCTCACCTGTGCACCCGTCTGTCTCTCCAACTGGCCTTAAGTGCCGCGAAGTCAGGGACGGTGTCCGTGCCTGGCAAGTAATGGGTGACTAATAAGCATAACTGAATGTGGATAAGGGAATTAAATAATGGTTCTCAGCCCCGCTGTGCATCAGAAACACCTTAATGCCTTTTTCAAAAAAATAAAAAAGCCAGGACCTCACTCCTAGAGATTCCAGTGCAGTAGGTCCGGGGGGGGGGGGGGGGCAGGCTTCTGAATATTTCAAAAGATCCCCAAGTGATTCTGATATGTTTTGACAATAGTTGAAAAGGAAAATAATGAATGAATTAGTGGACAAATGTATATGTGACTGCACGTGCAACTGTGAGGCTCTCTCTCGTGGCCGTTCACACTCAGAGTGAACAAACGGCAGACATTTATGAGGGAGGATAGCGGGTCCCTGTTGGGGTGGCCACCAACCCATTGCCAGGGAAAACAAAGTCAGAAAACCAAGTGCTTTACCCCTGACCAGGGCTTTCTGACAACCAGGGGGCAGCCCAACAAGTCCCAGCCACCCCAGGGGGAGCTAAAGGAAGGGAAGGAGCGAAGGGAAGCACCAAGGACCAAGTCCCTTAATCTCCTTCCTTTCACTCCAGCTGCGACATGCCCCTGGCTGTACTGCTGTTCTCGCTGTGCAGCTGGCGACGCTGAGGCTAGGGAGGGTGAGTGATCTGCCCAAGGCTATAGCTGGGGGGCTAGTCTTGAACCCACATCCTCTGACTCTAACGTCCACACTCTTCACCCCAGGGTGGCACTTCCACAGAAGCAGGACACGTCACAGCAGAGGGATGGCAAGATTGCACACCAGAGACTACAGAATGTCATAATAAATGCTCAACAGGAATAATGCCAACCAAAGACAGTGTTGCCTTTTATAAAAGTTTAGAGAAACCACCATGACTTGTGTCACCCTTTTGTAAATCTCTCAGTGACTTTTCCAAGCAATTATTATGATCTTATACAATACACAAATCAGGATAAGATGAGAACTAAATGTTACACGAGGTCAGGATCATTTATTTGGATGTAAAGGCTATGCCTTATATTTGAGCCACAAGAAGTCCCAGACAAACAGACACGGAAGCCCTGCAGGTTCCCTGACGCCTGGCCCACGGTGGGATTGGTAGTAACAGAGAGCACTGCGTGTCTATCCTCTGGCACTGGTCTGACATTCACCCTGATTCTTAAAACAACTTTCAGCTCAGTATTATCATCCCTATTTCAGAGACCAGGAAACCGAGGCTCACCCACTGGAAAGGGACCCGCCTGAAGTTGAACTAAGTGGCAATGCTGGGATTCCAGCTCTGGTTTCTACTCTGCAGAGCGACTTCACATTTCAGGATGACAGTGCAGTTGGCAGTGACCTTGACCAGTGTTAGAAAAAAAAAACGAGTTAATAATGTTAACCTCAACCCATATTTATATTTGTTTAGACTATTAAGCCAGCAAAAGCACACTCCATTCTCTCAGATTTCGCTGCACCCCACCCAGCCTTGGGTAGGGCTCTTAGTGCTTGCCTGGTTATTAAAAATGCGAGAGTTCCAACAATGGGCTGGGAATTACAAGGTTTAAAAGGAAGATTCATTTATGTTTTTCAGTTTTTTAGTAGTTTGAGCATTAAAGACTTAAAAAAAAAAATGATTCAAGGAGACAGAAACGGGGAAAAAAGTCAAAACTGAGACCCTAAGACATTTAGCAGAAATGATTTGGCCCTGTTTTTACAGCAATTGTAATGGGCTCCACTCAAAAAGCCCCAAAGAAAACACTGAAGACCAGGTGAGTTATCAGCTGAACAAAAAGATTCTTATTTACAAAATAGTGGCCTTTTGGAGGAAAATAGGAAGAGAGGATGAAAGAGAAGGGAATGGGGAGGGAGGAGGGACAGGGGGATCTGTGTTCATTCCTCTTTGGAGACTTTGAGAAAGAACCCTTGTTTCCCAAGCCAAAGCAACCTTTTCCATGCAAGAGAGGCAACGAAGCCATGTTGTGTGCCAGCTTTGTAGAATTGATTGTGCTGCAAGAGCGCCTTTTTTCCTTCTACTAAAGAAAAAAAGCCAGTATCAGGACCAATAATAATAAGAGCAGTTAACAATTACTGGACATCAGCCAAGGTCCAGGCACTGTGCTAAGTAGTTTACACCTATTATTGAATTTAATTCTCACAACCTCATGAGCAAGAAGTATTGATATACCCATTTTACAGGTGAGAAAGCTGAGGTCTGGAGATGTTCATTTGCCCAAGGCCATGAAGCTGGTAAGTAAGTAGGAGGGCAAGGATTCACATTCTCAGTTGTTTCTCTTCTGAGCTGTGCTCACCCTAGAAAACCCGGAGGTAAAACGGAAGTCCATGGCCACGCATTCTTGGAGCGCCTCAACAATGTTAGGGATTTGATGGAAAAAGAAGCACAACAAGGACATCAGGACCATCGAAGGTGTGGATTCAGGTTACCCAAGGCCTGACAGAAGACAACTCATCTTTGGGTAACTCTCAGAATTGGACAGAATTTTTTTTTTTTTTTTTTTTTGCGGTACGCGGGCCTCTCTCACTGTTGTGGCCTCTCCCATTGCGGAGCACAGGCTCCGGATGCGCAGGCTCAGCGGCCACGGCCCATGGGCCCAGCCTCTCCGCGGCATGTGGGATCCTCCAGGACCAGGGCATGAACCCGTGTCCCCTGCATCGGCAGGCGGACCCCCAACCACTGCACCACCAGGGGAGCCCAGAACTGGACAGAATTTGACTGATGGACCAGTACCTTCCAAACCCCAGCCTCTCCTGATCCTCCCTCCTGCTAGACTGCCTTGTCAATTCCTGCCACTACTCAGATCCCTCGCCATAGGCTGTGTTCCAGCAAGCTGAAGGGCACCAGAGAATCCTGTATCTACCTTAGCAATGGTCACATCTGCCCTGGGGCAAGATGGAAGGGAGCAGGGCATATTACTGTTTTGCATGCCTGATACTGTCACTGAAATTGTCATGATGTCACCAAGGCATATTTAGGGGATTCGGATGACATTTCAAGGGAAACCAGAAAAGTCCCTCATGTTTTTGGAAACCAATGGCCAGAATGCCTGGAGACAGGGCAAAGCTGCTGGGAAGGAGCACAGGACTTTGACCTCGACACCACAACTGCTGCCTCTCACTCCCCTATTCTGCTCCTCCTGGGATTCAGGGCATGAACAACTGCCTCTTTGGCCAAAAACCCTGAAAGCAGGCACTTTTGTGAGCTCAAGGCTTCAGGTGAAGATTTTTCCTCCAGCTGGAGGTCGTGTTCTGTCCTCAAAAGTCATAAACTCATCCCTCAGGACCTGTGGGCACCAAGAGCATTCCGTTCTGATAGCCTGCCCACTCAGAAAACTGCAAGGATAAGAAGAGAAAACAAGTTGCTCTGGGCCCAAGGAGAGTCATAAAAAGGTGGGGAGTGAGGCAGTGGAGGAGGTCTGGACTGAACAACCTGATGGGATCTTTCATGGATGACATTTTACTGCCACGCAAATTACTCTTCGCACAACTGAACACCTAAAACATCCTCTGCTGGGTGCCCTGCATGGATGCCTCCTGTTTCCAGGGCAACCATACCTGGGGTGGAGGGTGGCAAGCAATAATAGATGGGCTAGTTAAGCCTACTGCCTTGACAGCTCAGGTCCCTGAAGTGGATGAACAGCCCACTGGTGCATGAACTCAGTCCTAACACTAGACAGAGCCAGTGGGAGAGATGATGAAAAGGGCATCCAGTGGGGAGAACCTTGTAGCTCAAGGCACCAGGGCTTTCAATGAAAATAATCCTGATCAACAGTCTCCCTAAAGATTCTAGCCATCAGCACACTGATCTTAGCTGTCTCTCTCCCTCACTTCTCTCACAAGATATCCATCAGATAACATTCACTTACTTGGAATGTTTCTAAGTCATAAGTTTGAATCTTGAAACTACAATATCCACCACTGTCGGCTCTTTTTCTGTTTGTTTGTTTGGGGGTTTTTTTGCAGGGGGAGCAATGAAACCCAGGTAGGGAGTGAATCAAGATTCAGGGAATGGAACTGATGAAAAGTAGCTAAGGCAGAAGACTATGCAGGAAGGCACAAGGATGGGCTTGGCAACATCACCCACAAAGGGGAACCCAGAGTCCTGCAGTGTGTTGATGTCTCCGGGGAAGCTGGAGGAGTTTGAGGCCGAGGACGGTGTCTTCTGGCCAAGGTCTTTCAGAAGAAAGATTCTGTCTCCACCACAGTGAGTGGCCTGGAAAGGGCAGAGGTGAGTGGCAAACCTGGAGAGGAGGCCTTGTCCTTGTGGCTCCTGGTGGGATGCCAGAACCAGTGGGTGGGTGGCTGTAAGGGATGGAGCCTGTGGGTCTGTGGAGCTCCAGGCATGTAAGACAATATTTTAAGTGCTCACTTCTCCCTGCAGCTATTAAAGCTAAGCCCCAATCCCCTGGAGGCAGGTGAGTTCTAAAGTCCAAAGGCACAGTCCTGCCCCTGCAGGGAGGAGTGGGGTGGAGAGGGAGAAGCTCCCTGGAGGATCCAGGGCAATAAGGGTTTTGGTTGGCAGGTGGGGGGAGTGTGTCCATGAAGCAATGACTGAGCATCTCACAATCTAGTCATCTGGAGGTAAAGGAAGAAAGAAGACAGGGAGAATGAAACCAACACGTAACAGCAAAGAAGATGGTGAAAAGGACACTGAATTGAGGAGGTGTACTGAGCAGGGGAGGGCTGAGCAGGGAGGTTACCCAAAGCTTAGGGGGCTCTGGGAGGCTTCACAGATCCCCAAAGATGCCCCGCCCCTCTCATCATTCCTCAGCTCTGCTCAGCCACACTCCCCTAAGAGGCACCCATCTTCTGGAAGAGTTTGCTTCCGAGAGCAGGGACTGCAGAGTTTCAGGGGAAGGCTTGGAACCGAGTGGCCCCATTATGAACCCAGGCATTTGGAGCTGGCACTATGCTAAATAAGACACCTTGCAGAAAGAGGTTTTCTTATTTTCTTCCTTCCTCTTCCCCTCTGGGAATAAAAGTAGGTTGTGTTTCTCCTGCCCCCGTTCCTTGGTGATCTCGGAAAGGAGAGCTGAAAGGGCTTCTTGGATCACCTCGTCCAATTCTCAGCCCAGGATATCAAGGCCAGCGCCTTTTGTCTCGGCTAACGTGGCTACTGCAGGGACTGAGGCCAAAACCAGTTGCTGGGGCAGTGGGTGTTGGAAGTGGTTCTGAGGTCAGCCACTGGAGTCACGTAGGGCAGGCACTCGGCCCCCGGGCCCCGGGAGGTGGGGGGGATTGGAGGGGGGTGGTCCTGGGCTCCCTCCCATGCCGGCAGGGTTAGGGGTGCTGGGAAAGAGGGTGGCGAGAGGGAGAGCTACAGGTGCGGTGACAGACAGTCACTGGTCAGAAGGGATAGGTCCCAGAGGGGATCTGCTCGGCCACGGTCTGAGCTTTGTGCCGGGGGCAGAGCGCTCTCGCCGCGGGGTTGGTGTGCTCGCCGAGAAACTTCTGGGGCCGTAGAAGTGCAACTGGGCACAAAAGATCACGGAAGGGGCAGGGATGGGGGCCTTGCAGGGGCAGGAAGGGAACTGGTGTCTTCCATCTCCTGCGCTAACATCAAGACTGATCCGGTGCCGGGTCTCTCCACCCCCGCTCCAACTCCCTTTCTTGTCCTCAACTCGGCCCCAAGGTCCGTGGCCCACAGAGGAGACTGAGAAGCCGAAGGGCGCAGAAGGGAGTGCCCCTGGGACCCGCCTGGGCGACACAATCATCCCATCGGTCTCCCCGCCCTGGAACCCGGGTTCAGCCGGTGTGCCTCTGCGCACAGCGGTGGCGCCGAAGGACCCCGAGTCCATCCAGGCGCCGCCAAAGGCGCCTACTCAAGCTGACAGCGGGGGAGGCAGAAGTTGAAAATACCAGCACAGAAATACCTGCCTGTCCCAAAGGCCGGACGACTGCAGGCCGGGGGACCGGGGCGCCTGGTGGGGAGGCGAGCGGAGAGCGTAGGGGGGCTCCGCACCGCCCGAAGCCAGCGGCGACCCGCGACCCCGCGCGACCCGGCGCCGCCTCGCCTCGGTGCCCGGGGCGCAGGGGGCGCCGGCGGAACTTACCCCAGAGCAGAGTAAGCGGCTGGGCTTTTGGGATGAGCACCAGGGAGTACACGGCCCCCAAGTGGAGCAGGCTCATCAGGAAGACGTTCCTCCAGACGATGTCCTGCCGCTGCCCGCGCGCGCCGGGCTTCTCCCGGCCGCCGCCGCCGCCCTCCGAGCCCTGGACCCCGAAGTCCACACGGATTTCCTCCTTGGCATTGCGGAAGGGGACCTTCCCCTCGCCGGCGGCCGGGCCTGGCATGGCTGGGGAGAGGCGGGCGCTCGTGGCAGCGGCAGCAAGCTGGCGATCAGCCGGCGCGGCGCTCTCCGGTGCGGGCGACGGCTTCTGCCTTTTAGGAGGGGATTTCCGCACCTCCCGTCCCCGCCTTCCCGACGCTTCTCTGCTTCCTTCTCTCTTCTTCTGGCGTTCAGCGTGGCTTAAGGATGCAAATCTTGGCGCCCGGCATCTGTTGCTGGCAAGTCACCCTTACCGCTGCCGGGGCTGAACTCTGCGGCGAGGAACAGGAGGCGAGCGCCAGGGGCTGTAGGGGACGCAGGGGGGTGG
>NW_006772469.1:604350-617892 GCF_000442215.2 Lipotes vexillifer | reverse complement strand
GGGGGGTGGGGGGAGGGGGTGTGGAAAGAGCCGAGAAAGCGGCGGAGGAGGGAGCCCTCCGAGGGAGCTGGGAAGAAAGACCTGCATAGCTACAGCCAATCAGGATCGCCTGTGGGGCTCTTAAAGAGAAAGGCGCCCCCTGGGCCTCCGCTGCCCGGGCTCCCCGGGGCCGGACGGGGCATCCTGGTCGGCAAGCAGTGGGCAGCCTCCGCCCGCGGGTGGGTGAGCTGTGGCTCCCAGGTCAGGGAGCCTGCAGAGGGGCTCACAGCACTTCTGCAGCTGTTGTGTGTTTCTACGGTTCCCAGAAATACCCTTCCCTTTTGAAAAGACTTCTTTTTGCTTTGAAGCTACGGGCTGGAGGATTTACAATACTTGCCCCAGGTCGCAACACAAGTTAAGGCCAAATCTGAGTTGAGAATCACAAGTCCCTGTGTCTCCCGGTTTCTATGGCTCCTTGGGCCTGTGGGGGGTTCAGCCGCTCAGCCCTCCGAGGGAGCTGGGAAGAAAGACCTGCATAGCTACAGCCAATCAGGATCGCCTGTGGGGCTCTTAAAGAGAAAGGCGCCCCCTGGGCCTCCGCTGCCCGGGCTCCCCGGGGCCGGACGGGGCATCCTGGTCGGCAAGCAGTGGGCAGCCTCCGCCCGCGGGTGGGTGAGCTGTGGCTCCCAGGTCAGGGAGCCTGCAGAGGGGCTCACAGCACTTCTGCAGCTGTTGTGTGTTTCTACGGTTCCCAGAAATACCCTTCCCTTTTGAAAAGACTTCTTTTTGCTTTGAAGCTACGGGCTGGAGGATTTACAATACTTGCCCCAGGTCGCAACACAAGTTAAGGCCAAATCTGAGTTGAGAATCACAAGTCCCTGTGTCTCCCGGTTTCTATGGCTCCTTGGGCCTGTGGGGGGTTGCAGGCAGCCGCTCAACTTTTTTTTTTTTTTTTTAATAAAACACCTTTATTGGAGTATAATAGCTTTATAATGTGGTGTTTCAGTTTCTGTTGTATAACAAAGTGAATCAGCTATACATATACATATATCCCCATATCCCCTCCCTCTTGCCTCTCCCTCCCACCCTCCCTAACCCACCCCTCTAGGTGGTCACAAAGCCCCAAGCCGCTCAACTCCTTATTGGACAGGTTGCAGCCAGACACAAAGTAGGTGCTCAAATAATGCCAATTAGATGATGAATAAATGATTTGGGGGCTGTTAGTATACAGTAGTGCGCTGCCACTGCGCGGCCCATCAGCCACGCAACTGTTTGTGGCAAATTCTCTGCTAACCAGTGCGTTTCTGCACTGTCTCCTAAGCCTCCAAGTCAGCACCGTTGAGATGGAGCTTTAGAAAAACATCACCTGGAACGTTCCAAGGAAACTTAACCTCAGAAGAATCGTGTCTGCTCATTCCTTCCCTCCCAACGCGGATAATTTAGAACTATCCAGAGGGAGCCCTGATGGTACAGAAGCGGAGAGGAGGGCGAGATGGCCGTGTCCCAAGCAGCTGTGGCTGCACCTGCTGCGGATAGCAGAAGCAAAGGAATGGAAGCTAGGAGCTCTGCATTCTACTTCTAATTCACTGTGACCCAACTCAGTCCTCTGGGGACAAATTTCCTTACCAGGAACTAAGCTTTATTCTTCTTTCCAGCTTGCAAAGTCTATAAATGTGAGTTTGAAAGGATACCATTACGTTGACAAAGAAAGCTGATTTTTGGATCAACTGTTGTTAGGAATCCTTTCCAGCATTACAGGAGAGGGGAAAAAATTACCAAGAATTGACTACATGAAAGGGCCATACGTGAGCATCTCATTGTTAGCAGACCAGAATCAGCCCAATCAGCCAGAAAAAAACAATACCTAATTTAAAACTGAAGCAACATATGTGGCTTGTGGAATGGTGGCCACTGAGCCAGTGTTATGGTGTTGCTTCAGTTGGATCTGAAATTGTAGAATGAAGGGACACTTGCCCAGCCACCAGATAAACGTTGGCCCTGTCGTTAGACCAGTGAGACAACAGAACATGAGACTTGAGGGCATAAACTTCATCAGCCTGCTCAACCTTGGCTTTAGAACGAACCACTTTCTCTTCTCTTGTTCCCTCTGCTCCCCACAGCCACCAGACCCACATATTCCCTGTGGTTCTCTATTCAGACTGTCCTTTCTCTAAGGGTGGAGTAGTTGTTCTGTCAAAAGCCTCTCTCTGGGTTATTGTAATGACCCACCGCACCCTCACGCTAACCATTCAGTCATTTGTTGGGCAGGCAGTGTGCACCAGTCCTGCTATGTGCCAGCACTGGTGCACACTGGGGATATGAGGATGAATAAGGTGTGGTCCATGCCCTGAAGGAGCTCCTCCTCTAGGAGGGATGAAAGATCAAACAAGTGTTACCTCTTGGCTATGAACTGGGAAGGACCGGAAGGTCCAGTCCATTATCAGAAAAAAAAAAAAAATTCTTGTTAGGTATCAAGTGTACATACAAAGCATTCAGGGGAGGCAGCAAAACAGTTCTTTATGTGGCCCCAGAGTACCTTATCTGTTACATAAGCTACTTTATCTTGGCTCTATCTTAAATGAATATCTTCCTCTCTTCCTGCCAACAGGTCAGACTGGGTGTGTCCAATCGTTTCAGTTGGTTGGACTCATGATAGAGAAGGAGATGTTTTCATCTGTTGGAGGTGGGAGGACATGCTCTTCAGGCCTTTCCGATGCTGCTTCCAGAAGGATGGCTGAAGGACATTAGCCCCTCCAGATCTAGCCTCAGGGTGACACCTCTACACATACAAGGTATACTCTTGAATATCCCCTGTAGCATATTATGCAGTCAGGGCTACTGTCTCTTTTCTCCATCTTACTAAAGACCCTAGTATATTTTCTTAGCTTCTGGTCAAGACCCTAGAAGTGGATGGGTATCCATCTCACTCATGGGACAGTAACTCTTATCCTGTCAAACAAAGAATTACCAAAAACTTGATAAGACCCTATTAGAGGTATGTGCAGGAATTAAGTGGAGGCATGAAGGAGTAGTTAATTCACACTAGAGGGGAGGAGGCAGGTGATATCTGGGTAAGGTTTTTTTTTTTTTCTTTTTTTTGGAACTTGATTTTTAAAAATTTTAAATTGTGGTAAAATACACATAACAATTACCATCTTAATCATTTTTAAGTGTTCACTTCAATAGTGTTAAATATATTCACATGGATCTGTAACCAATCTCCGGAACTTCACCCTGCAAAGCTGAAAATCTATACACATCAAACAACTCTCCATTTCTCTGTCTCCCTACTCCCTGGCAACCGCCATGTTGTACTTACTGTTTCTATGCATTTGACTACCCTGGATATCTCATAATATAGTATTTGCCTTTTTCTGACTGGCTTACATCACTTAGCATAATGTCTTCAAGTTTCATCTATATTGTAGCATGCGTCAGAATTCCCTTCCTTTTTAAGGCCAAATAATATACCTCTCTCTCTCTCTCTCCACACACACACACACACACACACACACACACACACACACACACACACTACATTTTGCTTATCCACTCATCCATCAATGGGCACTCGGGTTACTTCCACCTTTTGGCTATTGTGAATAATGCTGCTATGAACATGGATGTACTGTTATATCTGCTTTCAATTGTTTTGGATATATACCTAGAAGTAGGATTGCTGGATTTTATGGTAATTCTATATTTAATTTTTTTGTGGAACTTCTATACTGTTTCCCATAGCAGCTGCACCATTTTACATTCCCACCAACGGGGCACAAGAGTTCCAATTTCTCCACATCTTCACTAACACTTGTTATATTCTGTTTTTTTATTTTTTTCGATTACAGCCATCCTAATGGGGGTGAGGTGATATCTCGTTGTGGTTTTGATTTGTAGTTCCCTAATGATTAGTGTTGTTGAGCAGCTTTTCATGTCATCTTTGGAGAAATATCTATTCTAGTCTTTCCCCATTTTTAAATTAGATGTTGCTCGGTTTTCTGTTGTTGAGTTGCAGGAGTTCTTTATATATTCTGGATCTTAACCCCTTGTTAGATAAATGGTTTGCAAATACTTTCTCCCATTCCATAGTTTCCCTTTTTACTGTTGTGTTTTTGATGCTTAGAAGTTTTAAATATGATGTAGTCCAATTTATCTATTTTTACTTTTGTTCCCTGTGCTTTTGGTGTCATATTCAAGAAATCATTGCCTAATCCAATGAAGCTCTCTCCCTGTGTTTTCTTCTAAGAGTTTTATAGTTTTTATTTTTTATGTTTAGGTCTTTGATCCATTTTGAGTTAACTTTTGTATATGGTGTATGGTAAGGGTCCATGTCATTCTTTTGCACGTGGATACCAGTTTTTTAAACACTATTTGTTGAAAAGACTCTCCTTTCCCCATTGAAAGGTTTTGGCATCCTCGCTGAAGATCATTTGACCATATACTTGAGGGTTTATTTCTGGACTTCCTACTTTATTCCATTGGTCTATATGTCTGTCTTTTTGCCAGTACCACATTGTTTTGATTACTGTTGCCTTGTAATAAGTTTTGAAACCAAGAAGTATGAGACCTCCAACTTTGTTCTTTTTTGTCAAGATTATTATAGTTATTTAGGGTCCAGTGAAATTCCGTGTGAATTTTAGGATGGGTTTTTTTTCTGTTTCTGCAAAAAATGTCCCTGAGATTTTTATAAGGATTGCATTAAATCTGGAGATCACTTTGGTTAGTATTGACATCTTAACAGTATTAATTCTCCAGTCCATGAACATGGAATGTCTTTCCATTTATTTGTGTCTTCCTTAATTTCTCTTAGCATCATTTTGTAGTTTTCAGTGTACAAGTCTTTTGCCTCTTCAGTTACGTTTACAGGGTAAGGATTTTGAAGAAGTGCTGTCTAATAGAAATATAATGCATGCCACGAATTCAAGCCACTTGTGTAAATTTAAATTTTCTAACAGCCACATGGAAAGAAACAATAAATTTTAATAATATCTTACTTAACCCAATATATCCAAAATATTATCTTTTCAATAGGTAATCAATGTAAAATTACTGGGACATTTATACTTTTTTTCACACACTGTCTTCAAAATCCAGTGTTTATACTTACAGCACAGCACATCTTAATTCAGGTTAGCCTTATGCGGCTACTAGCTACATATTAGAGAGCACAGTTTTGAAGGATGAGTAGTTTACTGGACAAAGAAATGGAGGAGGGCAACCCAGGCAGAGAAAATAGTGTGAGCAAAAGCTTTTTCATTTGTCACTTAGAGAGATGTCTGGAATATCCAAAGTGAAAGTAGAGAAATGGTGGGAGATGAAGATGAAATGTCATGCAGTGGGCAGCCCATGAAGGTAGGGGGGTGCCTTTCATGCCCAGCAGAAGTAGCCATGTGAGGGGAGTCACTGACTGGCTTTTATGCAGCATAATAAGATGATCAAGTAAGACAAAGATACAGATTCTGGAAAAGATGTGTTAGAGAGGAGAAGATAAAGCCAGAGGAGCTCAGATAGAAGAACCAATAGGATTTGACGCTTGACTGAAAATGAAGGAGGAGAAATTAAAAGTACAGGATTCTTTTTGGGTCTCTGGGTTGGATATTCAGGTGAAAAACAATGTCACTTACTGAGATACTAAATCGTACTGTGGTTATTACCATTTTTGTGAAATGGGGACAATAATACCTCCCGTACGGTATTTCTGTGGTGACTAAAGTTTAGAATAGTGTCTGGCATGTGGTAAGGAATCCATAAATATTAGTCATCATGATCATCATCACATGGATCATCATTTTTGAGAAGGGACTGAAGAAATATTCAGTATATTCAACATTTGTTAAATATACATATAGGCCTGGAGCCCAGCAAAGGTCTAGGCTGGAGAGAGTAACTTAGTGGTAGTTCAATTTAGTAAAATCCATGGCAATGGAAGCAGTTGCCCAGGGAAGGTAAGAAAAGGACTCAGGACAGCCATCTAGTGAACTGCTATTTGTGAGAATATCAAAGAAAGAGAATCCAGTGGTGTGGACAAAGAAGGACTGATGAGAGATGGGGAAGAAGCAGCAGACTGTGGGGGAGCAACCTCGAATATTACAGAAAGGCTGGGGAGGATGGGAATGAAGAGACCACCTCGTACAGAGGTCATCGCTGACCTTTGCCAAGGCCTTTTCAATGAGTGATGGGAACAGATCTTACACAGAGGTGTGTTTAAGAATAAGGAGGAGGGCTTCCCTGGTGGCGCAGTGGTTGAGAGTCCGCCTGCCGATGCAGGGGACGCGGGTTCGTGCCCCGGTCCGGGAAGATCCCACATGCCGCGGAGCGGCTGGACCCACGAGCCATGGCCGCTGAGCCTGCACGTCCGGAGCCTGTGCTCCACAATGGGAGAGGCCACAACAGGGAGAGACCCCCGTACCGCAAAAAAAAAAAAAAAAAGAATAAGGAGGAGGAGGGGGACTTCCTTGGTGGTCCAGTGGTTAACCCTGCACTTCCAATGCAGGGGGGTCAGGTTCGAACCATGGTTGGGAAACTAAGATCCAACGTGCTGCGGGACTCTGCAAAAAAAAAAAAAAAAAAAGAATAAGCAGGAGGAGACAAGCATGGCATACCTATGTAAATTAATTTTCAAGAAGCTTGGCAATGAAGAGGTGAAGGACAGAGAGGTGAAGTTGAGTGTGTTTCTGAGGAATCTGAATATATCTATTGGGTTAGGGAATGATAATGAAAGGTCAAAGGTCAAAAATATAAGAAAGAGGATGCTTGATGGAACTATTTTCCTAGGGTTCGGGGTTAGACAGGATGGGATCAGGTGATCAGATGGTTGGCTTAGCTTTGAAGAGAGGGACAGCTTTTTCTTGAGACTGGAAGGAAATGAGGATGAGGGCGGATTTAGCTTGCAGAGTGAGCCAGTAAAGTGAGGCAGGGCGCTGTGATGGTTGGTTTGCTCTGAAGGAAAGGTCAGATCACCTGCTAGGTAAGCAGAGTGGGAATTTGGTAGAAAGCTGGGGAAAAGGGATGAAAGATTCCAGGAGCTGTTGAGCAGAATGAGAGAGGAAGCTGACCAGGACCCCTAAAAGGTTGTAGAGCCAAATTAAGGGCCCAAGTAAGAACGGAAGCCACAGGCTCGTAAGGCGCCAGTCTGCACAGTCATGTTGACACAGCCTTACTTGGCAGTTGGCTGGGATCTCTAGATTGAAGTGGGGATGGGGGCTTGATGGGAGAGAGAGCCAGGTAACTGAGGTGCTGGTGAGATAGAAGTTTGTGAGGAGTTCAGGATGGGGAAAGGGGGAGGAAATGTGATCAGAAGGAAGCTAAGGACTCACAGGTAGTGGAGGAAGAAAAGGCATCAAGGTTTTGAGGAAGTTGAAGGGTAGATTTCTATCTGTCAGGGAATGAGAATAAAGGAAGCAATGGCCACTGTGTACCAAGAGTGGGATTCAGAATTTAAGACCTATAGTGGTTGAAGAGTTTCCAATGATAAACTCCAAGGTGAGGCCACGGGGTTATATAGGAGGTGGCGGTCGCTGGAGCTGAGGACGCTGAGGTATCTGGACAGCACCTTCACAGAAGACTGAAGTCCCACAGCGAGGCCTATGGGTTTAGCTGGAGAAGATTGTGAGCCAGGTGTCCAAGGGCTGTGGGGAGGCTTCCTAAACAAGGACAGGTAACAGTTCTCGAATGTCAATGAACAGTTACAAGTTTACAGACACAAAGTACAAAAGGGCAGCTCTGAGATGTACTGGGAGAAAACCATCATAGCCAAAATGCCTAGGTTCTGGCCAATAGCATGTGCCTCGGAGTAGAAGTTGCTTCAGGTAAGGAGAGAAAGAGGACAGAAGATGAAAATGTTGGATGGCAACACTACCTATAAAAGCTGTGTGTGAGGGCTTCCCTGGTGGCGCAGTGGTTGGGAGTCCACCTGCCGATGCAGGGGACACGGGTTCGTGCCCCGGTCCGGGAAGATCCCACATGCCGCGGAGCGGCTGGGCCCGTGAGCCATGGCCGCTGAGCCTGCGCGTCCGGAGCCTGTGCTCCGCAACGGGAGAGGCTACAACAGTGAGAGGCCCGCGTACCGCAATGTGTGTGTGTGTGTGTGTGTGTAGTGAAAAAAGAGAGAGGTAAGGTTGACTCCCATGTTTGCTGTTATGAGAACTTGAGTGAATGGCACCCCGCATCACCCAAAAAAAAAAAAAAAAAAAAAAAAAAAAAAAAAGCTGTGTGTGAGACTTGCTTGTGAGGTGTGTGGGCTGGTGTGGTCAGGAGGGCTTCATGGAGACGGTAGCAGCAAACAAGGCCCTGAAAGATAGAATGACCTGGTAGCAACTCCCAGTTGGAACACTGTGCCAGAGAAATCTCAGAGATGGGAGTGAGCCTGGCAAAGTATCTAGCTAAAGCGTTAATACAAGATTTTTAAAAATTGTATAAGAAATGCTTGTGGAGGGACTTCCCTGGTGGTCCAGTGGTGTTAAGACTCCACACTCCCAATGCAGGGGGCCCTGGTTCAATCCCTGGTCAGGGAACTAGGTCCTGCATGCCGCAACTAAGACCTGGCACAGCCAAATAAATAAGTAAATAAATAAATTAAATTAAAAAAAAGGAGTTTGTGGAGAAAATGCAAGCTCTGGGGAGGAAGGAAAGAGAAAGAAAAGATCCATTCTTTTATTTTTTTATTTTTTAAATTTATTTATTTTTTGCGAAGATCCATTCTCGAAGTAAGAGATTTACAGTGATTCTCATGCTTATGCTTTTCTTAAGGAAATTTAGATTTTGGCTACAGGAACTACAGTGTTGTGAAAATGATCCAGGTTTGGCATCTGAAAACCTGGGTTTGAGTTTGGCTTCACCACTCTGAATTAGCAAATCTGAGTACTCTGTGATTTGGGGACCATGACAGTCTCTTAGATCTTCAATTTCATCCTACATAATGTAAGAATTAAGACAGCTCCACGCTGGGAATACTCTCTGTGCAATTTAGCTAATAATCTAACTTCGTTTTTTCTTGTGCTAAATGGAGCTACCCCTTACCTCACAGGAAGAGAGCTCAGGACGATGTCTAATACCTACTTAAGTGCTGAATAATGTTGGTATTTTATCGGTTTTTAATCATACCAGAGAGATAGACTCCATGCAGTTACGAAACCTGCCTGGCCAGGACACCAGGATGCTTTTGGGGGCCCCAGACTTGGGAAGAGACTCATCCCTGGGTGGGCTGGAGGGACTCAGACCTTGAAGGAAGGAATTCTGGCTGCACCAGGATTCGTTTGCTCTGAAGGGAACTATGAAATGAAATAAAATCTCCTGCTCTACTTTATCAGAGGTAATCATTTAGAGCAACTCCTTTGGCTCAGGAAGGAATGAGCTCTGCAGCTCTTGTGGATTAAAGGTCGGGGGGTTGCCTCTTGGGTGAGATGCATGCAATGACAGCAATTGGATGACAGCAATTTCAAATGTAAACCTCTTTCTGCTCCCAGAGTAAGAAAACCACTCATAGGCTTTAGATTAGAGTGATCTCAGGGGAGCATAAAGTTGGGAAGTTAGCCTCCAAGTCTATGGGAGGATCGGTTTTGAGATACAGCAACGCCACGGCATACTAGAAAATTAGTCTTCTCAGCTTCCTTCGATCACAGGAGAGTTGTCATCCCTGCTTCTGTACTAAATGGATTAGAAAATTTTCCCCATTAAGATTTTATAGCAGTGGATGAGGGGAAGCTGTTCCTCCGAAAGGAATGCTTCTATTGCTTTGGATGTGAAGAGAGGAAGGGGTTTTCTTTTAACAAAACCCCAGCCTTACTGCTTAAGACTCTTCCCCCCCATTTCCTGACCACTCTTCAGAGTGCTCCAATTTGGCAGCAGGAAAATGGGCACTGGAAATAGCCAGATCTGAAGACCCTACTTCCTAATTCATAGACAAGACAGGGTCTACTTAGTGAAAAACCCAACCCAAACCTGACTCTGATACCACCTGTCAGTGACATGCTGCCCCCTGCATCTTTCCAAGTTATCTTCAGTTTGAAGCAATTAAGAGTCCTTCCTTAAGCATCGATTGATTTAGCCTCCTCTAGAAGCACCGAGCTCAGCTCCAGGGACAGAGGAGTGCTCGGCTGTGCTCCTGGAACTCACAGCACGGTAGGGAGGCAGAGAGGGATCAAATAATCACTACAGGGCGTGCATGCACAGACGCTAACCAGTGCTACGAAGGAGCCACTCCTTTTTACGACCCAGCCATGAAACGTGAACATTTGTTAGTACCTACACCACATCCCCCTTTGACCAACAGCTGCCTAGAAACGAGGTCCACAAACCAAAACAAGGTCCACACTCCTCCCCACTTTCTCTCCCTGCTCCCAAATCCCAGCTCTCTGAATCAACAATCCCTATTGCTGTGGCAGAAGAAAGACAGTGCTGATGAGGTTTTCACATGTGGGTGAAATAGGGAGGGTGGGAGGGAGGGAGACGCAAGAGGGAAGAGATATGGGCACATATGTATATGTATAACTGATTCACTTTGTTATAAAGCAGAAACTAACACACCATTCCCGCTCTCCAGTCCCCGTCCTCCGACAACACCCACCCAATTTTCTTTTAGGATAGTTATTTTGGTTTCCAAGGGCAAATGAACATAGAGAAGCTCTTATTTACTTCTCAGCATTAGCTGCTGTCACTGTTTCTGTTTCAATGACCTCTTTCTCTTCTTGCTGTCTGTTACCACGGGCTGCTCTTAAAGCAAAGGCCCTGTGTTTCCCTGGCTGGGAGAGGGCATTTGTCAATAGCGTTCAGGAATGTCAAAAGGGTGACCCAGATTTGCAGCACCAGAGGGAAAACTCATTGTTGAGTGTCCTATGTAATCAAACATAGCGTATTCTTTTTTTAAAATTAATTTTTGGCTGCATTGGGTCTTCGGTGCTGTGCATGGGCTTTCTCCAGTTGCGGCGAGCAGGGGCTTCTCTTAATTGTGGTGCACGGGCTTCTCATTGCAGTGGCTTCTCTTGTTGCAGAGCACAGACTCTAGGTGCACGGGCTCAGTAGTTGTGGCGCACGGGCTTAGTTGCTCCACGGCATGTGGGATCTTCCCGGACCAGGGCTCGATCCCATGTCCCCTGCATTGGCAGGCGGATTCTTAACCACCGCGCCACCAGGGAAGGCCTAGCATATGCTTGATGTGGGAAACGGGTGTGTAGAAAGGTTAATTTCATGGAAATATTTATCATTGCTGAGGGTGACTCACTACTTAAGGACCTCAAGGCCAAGCAAATACATCTGTCCCAAGTCCTCAAATTAGAAACTTATTTCTTAAATGCCCGCCTATTCATTTCTAACCAAGGAAAGCACTGCATTGATTGTTCTTCAGAAAAATCAATCAACTCTATGAGAGGAAAAAAGGTATCCAAATATAAATAGGCTTGAGTTGTTGCTGTTATCTTTCTTCAAAGCTTTGGTACTATCCCAAAATTGTTTTCGGTTCCTTCTGAAGACTTGTAGGTAACATACAAAGACACTGTGGGACAGGTAGATGGGTCATAGACTTCCAGAGCTGTAAGTGAAATTAGAGATCATCTAGTCCTACCCCCTCATTTTACAGGTGAGAAATGGAGGCAAAAGGAAATGGGGTGGTTTGACCAACAGTAAGTGGCAGAGAAGACACTAGAACCCAGCTCTTTGACTCTCAGATAGGTGGTCTGCTTCACTGTCCCTCGTGAAGATATAATTATAGCAACTGGGATAGAGCAGGCTCTCTAGTAGCTTTTTTTTTTACACGTAGATATTCTTTATTTTTTTTAATTTTTATTTTACATTGGAGTATAGTTGACTTAATTGAACTTAAAAACTTGCACAGCAAAGGAAACCATAAACAAGACAAAAAGACAACCCTCAGAATGGGAGAAAATATTTGCAAATGAAACAACAGGATTAATCTCCAAAATATACAAACAACTCATGGAGCTCAATATCAAAAAAAAACCAAACAATCCAGTTAAAAAATGGGTGGAAGACCTAAATAGACATTTCTCCAAGGAAGACATACAGATGGCCAAGAGGCACATGAAAAGATGCTCAACATCACAAATTATTAGAGAAATCAAATCAAAACTACAATGAGGTATCACCTCATGCGAGTCAGAATGGCCATTAACAAAATATCTAGAAACAATAAATGCTGGAAAGGGGGTGGTGAAAAGGGAATCCTCCTGCACTGTTGGTGGGAATGTAAATTGATACAACCACTATGGAAAACAGTATGGAGGTTCCTTAAAAAACTAAAAATAGAACTACCATATGACCCAGCAATCCCACTACTGGGCATATACCCTGAGAAAACCATAATTCAAAAAGAGTCATGTACCACAATGTTCATTGCAGCTCTATTTACAATAGCCAGGACATGGAAGCAACCTAAGTGTCCATCGACAGATGAATGGATAAAGAAGATGTGGCACATATATACAATGGAATATTACTCAGCCATAAAAAGAAACGAAATTGAGTTATTTGTAGTGAGGTGGATGGACCTAGAGTCTGTCATACAGAGTGAAGTAAGTCAGAAAGAGAAAAACAAATACCGTATGCTAACACATATATATGGAATCTAAAAAAAAAAAATGGTTCTGAAGAACCTAGGGGCAGGACAGGAATAAAGACACAGACGTAGAGAATGGACTTGAGGACACAGGGAGGGGGAAGGGTAAGCTGGGACGAAGTGAGAGAGTGGCATGGACATATATACACTACCAAATGTAAAATAGATAGCTAGTGGGAAGCAGCCGCATAGCACAGGGAGATCAGCTCGGTGCTTTGTGACCACCTAGAGGGGTGGGATAGGGAGGGTGGGAGGGAGGGAGACGCAAGAGGGAAGAGATATGGGCACATATGTATATGTATAACTGATTCACTGTGTTATAAAGCAGAAACTAACACACCATTGTAAAGCAATTATACCACAATAAAGATGTTTAAAAAAAAAAAAAGAGTCATGTGCCACAATGTTCATTGCAGCTCTATTTACAATCGCCAGGACATGGAAGCAACCTAAGTGTCCATCGACAGATGAATGGATAAAGATGTGGCACATATATAAAATGGCATATTACTCAGCCATAAAATGATATGAAATTGAGTTATTTATAGTGAGGTGGATGGACCTAGAGTCTGTCATACAGAGTGAAGTAAGTCAGAAAGAAAAAAAGAAATACCATAGGCTAACAAATATACATGGAATCTTAAAAAAAAAAAAAAGGTACTGATGAACCTACTTGCAGGGCAGGAATAAAAAGGCAGACATAGAAAATGGACTTGACATGGGGTGGGAGGGCGAAGCTGGGGTGAAGTGAGAGTAGCATGGACATATATTACACTACCAAATGTAAAATAGATAGCTGGTAGGAAGCAGCAGCATAGCACAGGGAGATCGGCTCAGTGCTTTGTGATGACCTAGATGGGTGGGATAGGGAGGGTGGGAGGGAGGCTCAAGAGGGAGGGCATATGGGGACGTGTGTATGCATATAGCTGATTCTCCTTGTTGTGCAACAGAAACTAACACAGTATTGTGAAGCAATTATACTCCAATAAAGAGCT
>NW_006772469.1:597823-604340 GCF_000442215.2 Lipotes vexillifer | reverse complement strand
AAAAAAAAAAACAAAAAAAAAAAAAAAAAAAAACCCCCCTGCCAATGCAGGGGACACGGGTTCGAGCCCTGGTCCGCAAAGATCCTACATGCCGCAGAGCAACTGAGCCCATGCACCACAACTACTGAAGCCCGCGTGCCTAGAGCCCGTGCTCTGCAACGAGAAGTCCACGCACCACAACAAAGAGTAGCCCCTGCTTGCCGCAACTAGAGAAAGCCTGTGCACAGCAATGAAGACCCAACGTGGCCAAAAATAAATAAACCTATTAAAGAAAAAAAGAAGTGGACTAAAAAAAATCAACAGGGTGTGCAGCTCCACTAAAAAAATGATCTCAGACATTACTGAGTAATAATGTTTATACAAAGTTATTCTAGGTGACTTAACATTGTTTGCCAAATAAATACTTTAGCAGGTCTCTGGAAACATTAATCCAGAGTGTAAAAAACATGCACCAGAGTTAAACCAAAGTCTATTTCCTTTTGTTTGATTTTGTTAGGTTTTTCAAGGTCTGTCCCAACACCCTAAAACCCACACATTCCGTATCTCCCAGAGGGGAGAGAAAGCAAACAGCTGGAAATTTAGGAATGGCACCGTCTGACCCCAGTCAGCTCGTAGGTGCACTACTCAACCTGAGCCTGAGTGAATGGTATGGTCACCAAAGCCCTGAGCAGAGCAGATGCTACAGAAATGTATGTAAAACCAGTGTGCCAGGAAAAGTGGAACTATAAAGCTAATTTGAGCACTTTTTCTTTGTAATTTAGTTTGGTTAAAAGATTTGGAGCATTTATCTATTAGAGGAAACAGTTAAGAGCTTCTATGCATAGGCAGCCCTTCTTCACTGAATAATTGGAGATGCGACCTGCCTGTGACATCTTCAGCATCTGATGAACACCCTGATAGATTTGTCAGGGGTGACATTTGGGGATGCTGCCACCGCAGCAGTTGAACGACAGAGGGGTGCATACGTATATATGTATGTGTGCATATGTAGATGTCCATTCCAAATGAAGTCTCCACCATGGCTGAGCAGTCAACAGATGGCCTTGCAGTCATTCTTAGGTGAACACAAATCTGGTTGAGGAGGCAAGTGGTTATCAGAAAAGTGTTAACCAATCACCATCCCTCCCTTTATCTTTCAGGCAGGTGTTAAATAGAGTACATCTGGTTGCCAGGAATCCTACTGCATCTTTCTGTCCTCCAGCATACACGGGAATTTTCTGAATCCAAAGGAATATTATAGGCTTGTTGGACTCTCGTCAGATGTAGAGCAGTTGTTTCCAACTTTCTCCTGCTGCCACACTATAAGAATGAACCACCATCTCCATCAGCCGTGCATCCCACACACATAGAGATTCTCAGACGGGGCCTAAGGTACATCCATCCCATCCAGCCCAAAAGGTCATACGTGGAGTGCAGGAGAGGAGCAGGTGAAGTATAAGAAAGCACGTCCCGGAGATCTGATATGTCTCCCAGCCAACACCCAGCCCCACCTACCAGTTTCCCTCATACCCCTTTCCTCGTTCGCTTTTCTTCAGGAAAACAAACTGCTCTCTTCCCATAATCTCCTGTTATCTTCATACTTCAAGACTAAACTCTATTTTGGGTTCAAGTCTTCTTACCTCCATCCACTTATAACAGCTGCTCAGATGTCAGTGGCAAATCGTTTTTTTATACTCATACGTGTAAAATCTTTGGGGTTGGTCAGGGCTCCACTGCCACCTATTCCTGTTTCTCATCTTTTGGAATGTTTTTTTGTAAAACGCTGCCAGTTTTGCCATTGTCATGTCAAGGTAATCATGCAGCCATAACACAAATCCTAACTATAAGGGCAATACATCAAAACAATTACTAGAGGCCAGCCTGCTGTTCAGATGGGGTCCTGGGCTGACACCACAGTCGAGGGTCAGCTCCAGAAGGTCAAGTTGCCACTTCAGTGTGTCGTAGGACTGACTCAGACCACCAAACTCCTGGGGAGCTGATATATCACCCGACTCATGAGGCTCCAATGCTCATACACGTTATCAAGGTCCTCCTTTCTTAGTTATAAAACTATTTCTATTTTTAAATGTCTTTTTTTGTTTTGTCTGCATTGGGCCTTCGTTGCTGTGCGTGGGCTTTCTCTAGTTGAGTCCAGTGGGGGTTACTCTTTGTTGCAGTGCCCGGGCTTCTCATTGCGGTGGCTTCTCTTGTTGTGGAGCACGGCCTCTAGGCACTCGGGCTTCAGTAGTTGTGGCACGTGGGCTCAGCAGTTGCAGCTCGTGGGCTGTAGAGCACAGGCTCAGTAGTTGTGGTGCACGGGCTTAGGTGCTCCGCAGCATGTGGGATCTTTGCGGACCACGGCGCAAACCTGTGTCCCCTGCATCGGCAGGCAGATTCTTAACCCCTGTGCCACCAGGGAACTCCCTATTTTTATTTTTAAAAGAGGGGTTTTATTTGGTGAGCAGGGAATCCCAGCAAAGGAAATTAAGAGGGCCTTGTAAACTATGTCACTTAGGTTGCAAAATGCCTGATGAACTACACTTAGTCCTTGAAACAGCACCTGTCTTCACAGCAGTCACACTTTTTATCTTCTAGTTTTCCAACTCACTTAGGTAAAGTTGCTTAAACAATGAAAATTATTAGTATCTAATTCTCCTCAAGATTCTATGGGGACCATTATCTTTTGTTTACCACACTGTTCTTAAGACAGATTACAATAAAATCATTTGACGAAAATACTGTCTGAAAATATGTCGATTCAGGAGGCTGACAGAAGTTAAAGCTTTCTTTCTGAACTTAAACCTCAGAGAAATAGGTAACTTTAAAAAAATGGATGAATAAATTTCTAAATATAAAACGGAGACAATTCAATCTTAAAACTCAAACAGAATACTGAAAACATTTATTAACAGAAAAAAGTTCAGTGCATCCTACAGAATGAAAATGCTCAGTCTTTTCCTATAGATACTTAAAACTAGTGATCCCGCTTTTCATTAATATTTGCTAAAATCTATGTAGCAGCCTCTAGTTTTAGTTATTTGTTCAGGACCAAAGTGAAGCCAAAGCCACAAAAAATAGAGATTAAACTAAACTGTGAGTAGCTGTTTAAAAAAAAGACTACGTACACATAAATAGGATCACACACTTTAATCTGATTGACATGGAGGAAGTAGGGAGGACGTGAAAGAAATTTAGTTTCAGCTCTGCTTTACACATAACCAAAGGTTCCTTTTCCAAAAAGTAAACCTGAGGTTTCAAAAACCATATTTTATCAGAATACTTCAGGAAAGCATATTATGTGTAATCCAGGAAATACATTATTTGCAGAATAGGAAAATCATCACAGGCAATAAAAGATTAAAACAAAAGAAAGCACCAGGGCTTTGAGCACGTCTAAGGTGAGTATATCTGCAGAAACAATGTAAATGTTCTTGACTGGCTGCTATGGAAACATGCTAATGAGGACTGGTCCACATCTTACCATTTTTTAAAACATGTTTCTTTGGAAAAATGGCAATAGTGGCTGAGAGTGAAGCCATCCTTTAGACACCCAGCTTATTGGCCTGGGTGAGAACAACTTTGAGAACTGGCATAAAAGCAGAGGTCTCACTGAAGTTGCTGGTGCTAACTATGTGGGTATGGATGGTCAATCCTTCTGAGTAGTTTCGAGTCTCAATGCTCCTTGCGATGTTGTGTAAACCATTGATGATTGTTGGTGAAAGCTGAAATAAAGGTGGAATTGAGAGAGAGAATTAAATTAAGCAAGAATTTTCCATGAGACCCTCTATAAACATTAAACCCTGATATTTAAGAGGAGCTTGAAATAAACATTATTAAAAAAATGTATAAACTGGTGAGCATTTCCAGAAAGCTTCTCAGACCAACCAACACATGGTTCCAAATGGAACCATGACAAAATGATTTATGTAAGGAATTATTTACGAATTATACATGTATGATAAGCCAGGCATTTCCTTACAGAAAATCCAGATTTCCTTCCCCAAGTTGAAATGTTAATGTTTCTCTCCACTTAAGAGTTTTAATTCTTATTATTTTATTTTAGATAACTACTTTAAATAACCAAATTATTTTAGATACTGTCTCACACCTTTTAAAATTTTTCCTATGTACATGAAGGAGTTTAAAGATTCTTAATCATGACATCTCGAAGTAGGGGCCCAATTTACTCTAAAACCTTGTGGACAATAGAAACCTTGCACTTCTGGTCCACTGCCATTAGGAGGGCAACAGTCCTCATCATGTACTCAGTTTGCCAGTTCTTAACTGCTTTTCATAATCCTGTCGTCTCTTAAAATCATAAGACCTCTAGTTTTTTTTTCCCCCCCATGTCATTACTTGGCATACATGTCCATACTTTTCAGAGAAGACTTTATTTTGGATCAGTCCATGGGCCACGCCACTTCCACTGTTATATCAACTTTCTCTGGTTTGGCTCTCATGAGATAAATGGTTATTTTTAGCTGATGGCATTGATATGGGGAATGGGGAAGAGAAATGCTAAAATGCAAAAATGTGAAAGGTCCCAATTCTTTTTTTTCTCTCCTAGTGCTTTCATTAGTAAAACAAAACAATTCTAGAAAGGAATGCAGAGGTTGGGAGGGACAAGAGAACAGAACACACAGGGCATTTACTCCTTACTGCCGACCATCTTCATAGTTATACACATTGATCTGCTCAATTTGTGGCTACCTTTGGCTTTGCCTTTGTGGAATAGCTATTCTAAAAGAAAAGGTTCAGAGTCTTAGACTATGAGAGAGATTACAGATTTGGTCTCTGGAAAACAGTATCTGCCCACTCTCTGATTTCTTAATTCAAGGGACATATAAAAATGAATAGAAGGCCAGTTACTGTAGGACCAGTACAGGCCAGTTTGCATATCTGCCCTTTGTTATAAAAAAAGGCTAAAAATTCTCTCTCCCTCTTAATCTCTCTCTCTCTCTCTCACACACACACACACACACACACACACACACACACACACACACAGCCCTATCCCCTTATCCCCGGTGACTGAAATGTAAGATTTAGACAGAGAAAAGCCCATTCTATGAACTGTCACGATCATTTTGTCCCCAAGCGTACTATATTACATGCAAGTGCTGATGAGACACTTATTTTACTAGGAACCAGGAATAAATGATTATCATAAATCCTTCTTTTCCCCACAAACTTACTGTCTGTTCCCTAAGTTTATCATATAGAAACTCCAAACGTTTGCTGGCATCATCTAGCTTCCTCTTGGTTTGCTGCAGGAGAGAAAAAACAGGTATGTTATGTATGAACAATAACTTTTATCCCAAGAACTTGCCTTATCTCATTTCACTAAACCTTACAGTCATGATGTTGGACAGCTTCATTTTATAAAGAAATGGAGATAGCTAAGACCGAGGAACTTGAACCGATTATTAGAACAGAGATCAGTAATCTATTAAGGCAGGGAGGGCAAGAAACTGAGACCCTTCCTCCTAGTGTGCAAAATGGAGCACTGGCTGGATTCCATGGGGACTGCAACTCACTTGAGGTGTGTGAGTGTCCATCTACACTATATCCACAAGCAACAGGAAGGGCCATCTGGAGGCAGCAATGGGTCAGTGTACTACAGAAAAGAAGGTCTAACAGTTACTGTAAATTAAATAAAATGAACATTATGGGAGCTAGAAGGCAAACATACAGGTGAACTGTGGAATCTCAAAAGTACTATTTACACAGTCACATTTGGTACATTTAATCCTGTCTTATTCTGGGCCTTTAAAGCACCAAAAAAAGGAGAAAATTATCTTTTGGTGACTTAAGATTATTAAGAGGGAAGTGTTAAAATGAGTTCTTAAATTAAGGAGTCCTCCGACCCTCATCCTAGTACTGTAAGTGTAGTGAGAGAAAACTATCCTAAAAGTAAAGGTTTAAAATTATACTGTGATTAACTTAATATCTACATTATGCAACAGCCTTAAAAGTGACACTGCTTTTCAATATTTATTGAGGGACTACTACGTGCCATGCTGGGACAGTGTTGTGTCTCATGGATCTCATATTCTATTGGGTGGGAAAAAGATACTAAATAAACAATATATTGCATGTCAGATGGTGATGAGTGCCATGAAGAAAAGTTAACAGGGTAAGGGGGTCAGCAGTGTTGGCAGTATGACGTGGTAGGAAAGTCCTGATGGCTAATGGGACATCTGAGCACATACCAGGAACAAGTGAGCAAGAGCTCTGCAGTTCTGTGGGGAAGAGTTCCAGGCAGAAGGAGCAACAGGTACAAAGTCTCTGACGCTGACACATTCTTGGTATGTTTGAGGAGGGCATGTCAGTGTGTCAGAAGAGGAGTGCAGAAGAGGTGAAGCCATCGAGGATAACCTTACAAACTAAGTTGTGCTGCAAAATTACTTTGTGCTGTTTGGACATAACTGAAGTGGAAATAAGAATAAAGTCATACTATAAAAATGATTTCAAGTATTGATTAAAATGGACTTCTGTGGAGGGTTCAAAGTTAATCCCACCTAGCTACCAGCAGGAA
>NW_006772469.1:587290-597786 GCF_000442215.2 Lipotes vexillifer | reverse complement strand
GCAGGAATCCTGGGCAGTATTTGAACTGCCTCCCCAACTAGTGACAGGAACAGTTTGTCTTTCTCTTCTGCCCAGGGGTCCTGGGTAACCAGAAGGGAGGTGATATGGTGACCCAGAGGAGGTGAAGCTCAACAAAAATTTATTAAGCTAGGCCATGTACGAGGTGTCCTCCCAACCTCTGTTTACGTTAACTCATGCCTGAAGGAAGACTGGAGTTTTCCCACATTTTTATTAGGATTCCTCCATTTTGTATGATAAGGACCTCTCTGCCTAGGAGACACTGTACACTTACCTGTTTAACAGCTTCACCTGTTCTCTGTTCCTAGCTTCGTCTTTCCATCACTCCCAGAATGCCAGGTGCTAAGGTTTATGTTAACTTTCCCCTGCCTCTGCTTTCCTGACACTTTCAGTACAGGGAATTGCTTTCCAAAAGACTAGCAGAAGGCTGCACATATTACTACTCAATGTTTGATGAAACAACAAATTCCAGAAGCTGTTTTTCAAGCAGACAACTGGCCAATGACTAAATAAACATATTCAATGTTTGTTGGCAGAAAGTGACATTTCACCTAAAACAAAACTGGCTTTGTGGAATTTTTGTTGTTACCAATACAGTCATCCTCTAAAACTGAGTAAAATCAGTTACTTTGACTATGAATATGACTCCAATATCTAAAGCACTTAACTATTTTTAAGGTCTTTGCAAAGTTAAAGACTGTCTATCTACTTTTAAAAGCTTTGATGTAAGCTCAGAAAGAACCCCCAAATCTGAGTTTCACCATTCTGTTGTATTTTTGTGCTACGCATAAGGTTTGCCGATGAGACTCAGTGCAGCATAGTGGTTGAAAGCATGAATTCTGGAGCCAGACTAGGTTCGAATGCTGGCTCTGACTTAATTATTATGTAAATGATTTTTGCCTTAGTTTCCTCCTCTGTAAATAAATATGACAAACCTACCTACCATGAGGTTGTTTTAAGGATTAAAATTATATGTAAAAAGCAGTTGAATGTGTTTTTATATGTACAGCACACTATATATAAGTGCTAGCTTTACTATTTTTGCATAAACTTTCAAAATACATCTTGTAAGACTTTAAGCAATCATTATAGAAGCGCTCCATAAGGGATTCTTTTAATTAAGCAAAATAAAAAATACATACAGGATCTGTGGCTGAAGAGAGGCAGCGCTGAATAAGATCCTCAAATGTGGTTTTTAGAATGAGGTGTTCATCTGGAATAGGTTTCTTGGTAATTTTTTCTGTTGGCAAAGACTGCACATGCTGGAATAAATAATACCATAAAATGACCAGAAATGACCAGAAGCTACCTATACACAAAGCCCTGAATATGTGATAAAGAGAAACCAACGACCTTGTAGATAGGCTATTCAAAATCAAATGAAAAATTAACATGTGAAATCACTTGGGATAAGCAAACATAAAAATCAGATATTCAGTAGAAGATACGGGTACTCCTTCTACAGCTTCTATTTTCAAAAATAGGATTGGATGTAAAGTATTTGATTAATTATGGAACATATGTTGATCACTATTTTATATAACTGATGGGAAGGAGACCTGTGCCAGTAGGAAATAAAAAGAACAAGGCAATTACAAAGTTGGCTGGTTGGAGTGGCTGCTTGCTTTGCTTGTTGGCTCATTTTTTTTTTTTGCGGTACACGGGCCTCTCACTGTTGTGGCCTCTCCCCCTGCGGAGCACAGGCTCCGGACGCGCAGACTCAGCGGCCATGGCTCACGCGCCCAGCCGCTCCACGGCATGTGGGATCTTCCCGGACCGGGGCACGAACCCCTGCCCCCTGCATCGGCAGGCGGACTCTTAACCACTGCGCCACCAGGGAAGCCCCCCCTTTTTTTTTTAAAGCATTTTATGGTAACATTTTTTGTTGTTGTTAGTTTCTGCTTTATAACAAAGTGAATCAGTTATACATATACGTATGTTCCCATATCTCTTCCCTCTTGCATCTCCCTCCCTCCCACCCTCCCTATCTCACCCCTCCAGGCGGTCACAAAGCACCGAACTGATCTCCCTGTGCTATGCGGCTGCTTCCCACTAGCTATCTATTTTACGTTTGGTAGTGTATATATGTCCATGTCTCTCTCTCTCTCTCTCTCTCTCTCTCTCTCTCTCTCTCTCTGACATTCTTCTATTCTTTGGTTTACTCTTGGAGGGTGTTAACTGGGCTATTATCAAACTGCAAGATTAAACCAAAGGTTAGGATAGAAGAGTCCATGATCTTACTGAATGTACAGATGGGAAAACAAAGAAGGAATGTGTAAGTGTTTAAAGTTTTGACTGATTAGTTCATTCATAGAAAACATTAAGCAATTATGTATTAGGCATTGGCTAAGTATTGGTGAGCCAATACAGAAATGATCTCATCCCTCAGGGAGTTTACAGGCTGATGGAAGAGAGAGAAAGTTTAAAAATGTCATAAATGTATGTAAAATGCAACTGTGGTTAAGTTAACATCACTGGAACCAAGAGACAATATAATTGGGATTTAACTGAGGGGAAGGCTCTTTAAGGAAGTTATATCAGAAGGATAAGTAGGAGTTAACCAGTTAAATGGGGAAGGAAATGCATTCCAGACAGAAGAACGTGTACACAGGAAGGATCATGATACAAGGGACTGAAAGGAGGTCACTGTAGCTGGAGCAGAGAGAGACAGCAAGGAGGAGTGTGAGCTGAGAGAATACAGACAATGTGAAATATTTTGGTCTTTATCCTGAGAACAATGGGAAGCTGTAACGTTTTAAGCGATGAGGAGATAAGACCAGATAAGAGATGGGTGAAAGTAGATGCTGGCAGACCAACTAGAGGCTCCTGCACTGCTTGAGACTGGAGATGTAGGTAGCATCTGGACTGGACTGGAAATGTAGAGAAGGGATTTGAGAGAGATTTTGAAGTAATATAGCAAGGTTTGGGGATAGCTCTGAAAAACAGGTTAAAGGAAGAAGAATATAAAGATGATGCCCAGGTTTTTGGCTGGATTAAATAGGAAGGATTATGGTGCCATTAATTCAAACAGGACACACCAAAAGACGACTAGGTTTGGGAGGAAGACTATGAATTAGATTCTGGATATGTTAAGTGTGAGGTGCCTCAGAGACATCCAAGTGGACAGGAAGGTGGATATTATGGCCTGGCTGAACACACACATCCATGAAGCTCTCCCTTTCAATGGCAAGTGAGGTTCTGGTCAGATGAGTGTATAGCATGAGCACCCAGGTCTAAACAAAAGTGAATGGCTTCACAAACACCACAGACTTGTAATTATAAAAATTAACAGCGCATCTTAATAATTTTATATATTCTTGTGGAAAGAAGAAGGTCCTCCCACCTCCATCAAAACACTTGTTTTTATAATGCAACTGTTAATGTTTAGAAGTTCCTTAGGCAGAATCTCTTAACAGCAAAACATACTCTTGTGGTAGAGATATAATCTTTACAAATCTGACTTCAGAGAGTCAAAGACAATGACAGAAGAGCTAGTTTTATAATTGGGCAGGAATTTATTTCATCTTATGTTGAACTGTGACCCAACCTCTTTACTTTTCATGAATAGAGATCAAAATGTTTATCTTTGTATGTCTAAGTCAGTTATATGGAAATATGATAGACTTTTCATCATCTAGAGCCTTACCAACTAGCTGTTTGTATGTGAAAAGCAAGCACAAATTTATATCTCCATCTAAAGATATGGCTATCTTATTAGCTCTTACACATACACAAGAAAATATATAACTAATTACATTTTTATTTTATATTTTAAAGGAAAAAAACCTTTGGAAACAGCTTCTGCTCAGCAACCTTGGATGCAAATATGGATTCAACTGATCTTAAATTGTGGCTACTGATTAGATCAAATGAAATACTGTAATTTCCAAGTTACTGTTAACATATACTAGTAAATACATAAGCTCCTTCTAGAAAGTTTGTATATGGCCTCGTCATTGAACAATAATATACATACATGAACAATCTTAAAAAAAAGTTATTATATTTAAGTTGCCTAAATTGAAATCAAATTGAGATAATAATAAAGGTATAACCATAAAAGTTAAAACATTAAGAAAATATACCGAAATAGAGCCATCTCCCACTTCTACAGATTTACTGTTACCTGCATGGTATTTCCAATAGGAGCCCCAGGGGCACCTTCAATATTGGGCTTTGAAAAAGACGGAGGCAAGCCTGGTTGACTGAGGGGTTGCTGTATGCCATGGAAGGGCTGGCCACCTGGAAGGTGTGGCTGTGGGAATGAAGCTTGGCTTGATAGTGGTACTGGAGCTGATGGTTGTTGCTGCAGCATCTGTGACTGGTGGTCACCCAAGGGGTTCATGATTGGTGATGTGATGGGAACAGGAGGCGTAAAGTTCTCAGGCATCTTTTAAAAGAAATAAAAGGCACCAAGAGTAAGGAAAAAAACGGTATGATGACAACATTTCCTCAGCTTTAAATAAGGGAGTTAGCCATTTGGAGCAACATGGATGCACCTAGAGATTATCACACTAAATGAAGTAAGTCAGAAAGAGAAAGACAAATACCATATGGTATCACTTATATGTGGAATCTAAAATATGACACAGATGAACCTATCTATGAAACAGAAACAGAATCAGGGATATAGAGAACAGACTGGTGGTTGCCAAGGGAGTTGGGGGAGAGTTGGAATGGGAGGGTGGGGTTAGCAGATGTAAGCTTTTATATATAGAATGGATAAATAACAAGGTCCTACTGTACAGCACAGAGAACTATATTCTATATCCTATGATAAACCATATGGAAAAGAACATATTTAAAAAAGAATGTATATACACATACATGTATAACTGAATCACTTTGCTGTACAGCAGTAATTAACACAACACTGTAAATCAACTATACTTCAATAAAAAAATTTTTAAAAATAAATAAGGGAGTTAGACTATTCCATGGTTAAAAAAATTTTTTTTAAATAACAGAACACTTTTTAAAATGAAATTTTATGCAGAATTTTAGAGAAAAACATAAAAGTAAAGCTAATCTGGCTAAGAGAGCTGGGAGCTCAAACCTGGACCTTTGTTTCCCCTTTACCTTCCACACTTATCCCATAATGGGCCAAAACCATGGTGTTTTTGAAAGAGGATGTCAAAGTCTGGAGAATTATATCTAGCCATACTGGGATCAGATATGCCAAATATGTGTTTGTTTAATGTGATCAGATGTAATACCTTTTTCCTAGATCATTAAGTGATACCTACTTAGTGATCAATCACACTCAAAGTAGTAGATTAAATTTCTGATTATCACTGACCTAATTTTGGGGGGGGGGTTGCTCATTTAGTATCTCCCAATTTTATATTCTGGCCTCTCATTACTATACTTGGGGGACAGAAATCACTAGGAGTAAAAAAAAAAAAAAAGTCTTAGGGTAAAAGAAGAATCTTATGCTCTAACAGCTCTCAACAGTTACTAACATCTAAATGATGCTCAACTACAAGGCTATTTTGTTTCATATTATATGTGACAGACAAAAATAGTCCAAAATATAATTACAAATTCATGATTACTGTTAGAACCCAAAACCAAAGTAACTCCTAAAAAAAAACCACTTGAGAAGCATGAAATTTTGTTTCCTACTCTTTGAAAAAGATCTGCTGGGAATTTACATCTTGTTTTCTAAAAAGGGTTTAATTCATATCACCATACTATTTTGTACTTTCTTTCCTTCCCTTCATGGATTAGAAGATGTAAGTTGAAATACACATATTAAGTGTATCAGTCAGTCAGCTTTGCCTTTAAAGGAACAGTGAAGTGTGGTGTGCTTCAGGTGGCTACATGATTGACAGGACATCTGTAGGCAACTGAATAGACATCTTTTTCTAGTACCTTCTTCTTGGGTACTCTGTTCAAAGCTGGAGGATCATTCCAACCATTCTGAGAACCTATAACAGATAATAGAAGGCATTTTCCTTTAGAATCCTGAAAAGAAGAAATCTAAATTGTATCCATCATATAATACCTTCAAATTTTACTTTCACCCTGAGATAACTGTCACAAAAGTTTTACCAGCTGAGCTGCTGGGATCACTATGTAGCCCTGGACTCTCAAACTCATTACCTCTAACAATCACAGGGCCTTGGCTTAGAAAGCAGCGTATCTTGACATTATTTCCTTTTAAAGTGAAAGAGTTGTACTAAATTTAAGGATAGTGAAGTTTTTATGTCTATATTAGTATATAAGCTTCAAACAATTCTCTCCTAATAAAGAAAAAATAAATCACCTGAGTCTGCTAAAAAAAAAAGGCTTCTGATATATTCAACACACAAAAAAAGAATAAAAGTAGCAATCTCCTATTTCCCCAGAGAGCAATTCAGCATACCCAAATCATCCACATGGTAGAAACACTGTTAAAAAAACAGAGCCCGACTTGGGGAAAAAAAAAAAAAAAAAAAAAAAAAAAAAAAAAAAAACAGAGCCCGACTTGGGGAAAAAAAAAAAAAAAAAAAAAAAAAAAAAAAACAGAGCCCAACTACGCAACACCAGTATGTTTTATCACCTTTGCATTAAGAACAACCTATAAAGTAGAAAAAGGCATCAAATATCTGTGGTAAGATTTTTTTTTTTTAATACCACACACACACACACAAAATTTCCAGGCTGGCAGCAAATATAAAATTAAACTACTGTCACCTTTAGGAAATTTCCTCCCCCCACAAATCTCCCAAAACCTGTCATCTCAAAGTAAGAAATGAACATAGGTAGCAGAAGTCATTAAGGTACTTAATGCCTTTATCTTAAAAAAAAAATTTTTTTAAACATCTTTATTAAATGCCTGTATCTTTAAAGAAAAAAGGAATAAAACATGCCAGAGATAGGATAATTACTAAATCAAAATATAATCATTTTACATCTTATTAAGTTTTGTGTATGTGTATATGTAAAAGCAAAAACAACTTCTTTCAATAAATTAAACATTCTTTCAGTATTTTACTTTTGCTTGTTTTATTGATATCCACGATATTAAATCATAACAAAATTGCTTAGCAAACCAAAGAACATAATGTCATAGAAATTTTTTAAAAACAAGATCTTCTCCTAACCAGCATGCACTCATTTGCCTTGATTTTAAAAGTAGAATTAATTTTCTACAACGTGACTAGGAGAACGCCAAATGAGCCTCAAAACACTCAAGAACTAATCACAAAATATTAAACCACATGATGCTATTTGCTTAACAAATTCTTAAAGTTCTCATTATACACAGACTAATCGTTCAAATCTCTCCCATCACCTTCTAATCTTTCTTATATCTAAGACAATCTTGGTATAGCCTTGTCTTTCAGTCTGTATAAAATAGACAACTTTTATGATTCAAGATCATTTGTGTCAATGTTATGTTAATTCAATCAGTTCTAAGATTTGATCAGATTTGATCAGATTTAGGATATTATCAGCTTTAAAGTTCACATGCATAATTGTGAATATCCATTCATTAATTAGAGTCAGTGATTCAAAGATTTCCAAAGATATATTTTGTAACTAATTCACCTTCCAACATAGATGCCTGGTCTTGCATAGACTGATTTTCTGTAGACAAAATGTAAAAGTCACTTAAACAGTATTATCATCAAAGACGTTCTAAACTCTACTCATTTTTTTTGAATTTCTGAATTTTATTTTATTTTTTTATATAGCAGTTTCTTACTAGCTATCCATTTTATACATATTAGTGTATATATGTCAACCCCAATCTCCCAATTCATCCCACCACCACCACCCCTACCCTACCACTTTCCCCCACTTGGTGTCCATACGTTCGTTCTCTACATCTGTGTCTCTATTTCTGCCCTGCAAACTGTAAACTCTACTCATTTTATAATTGTTTCTCCTCCCTCCATCAACCCCAAGAAAGAACTAATTTTATAAGGGAATAAAACTTACTTTTTAATCAAGTCACGTGAAATGGTTTCTATCTAATTAAGAAAGTAATCAGTTTGTGGGCAAAGCTAATTCATTTAAATGTGTCAGATCCAATTAACTCTTAAACACTACTTTTTTCTCTCACTGTGCCAGCTGTCTCTTTTAAGAGAAAATTTTGTTCCTTCCTATTTAAAACAACATTATTTCCCTAATTGTTTGCACAGACGATTTTTCTACTATTTGATCAATGAAGCTCAGTAATATCATGGTGCGGGGAGGCCTGAGAGCACTTCCTAACATAACTGTGTCCATTTTAGTATTTTTTAAAGCTGTGAATCCAAATCAGGTGAAGATCTTGTAAAAATGCAGATTCTAATTCACTAGGTATAGCGTAGGGCCTGAGATTCTGTTGCTTCAGCCAGCTCCCAGGTAATGCCAATGCCGCTGGTCCAAATCCTCTTTAAGTAGTAGGGTTTTAAAGAGAAATGGGAGGATTTCTACATTGTCGTGCAGACTTCAACACTACATTGTTAAAGATAATAAGCATGTTAGACAATCTTAACAAGAAGGTGCTACTTTACTGCTGGATTTGGGAGGCCCCAAGGATCTGCATTCTGGAGGAACTGTAATTTCTGGGATCACACCATGAGTATGGCCCAGTAAATATGTAACCATCCCATATGGTCTTTTCTATAAGAATATACAGATTTGCAGACTGTTTAGCACAAATCTTCCAGAAATCACTACTTCTTTTAAAAGAACTGAAGTCTCTGGCAGTGGACAAGAGGAAAGAAGGCTGAGAACTAATACAGCAATTCCAAAATTGTCGGATATTCAGGATTGGTCCAGGCCCAGCCTCCAATCAAAAGCATGCAGTGTACATACATCATATGAACACACAACTTAGGGGAATTCAACTATATTCACTTGGGGAGAGAGGAATCAAGAGAATATAGCATTAACTAGTGAGTTCAATTCAGTTTGAGCTCTACTCAAGAAGCACATGCCCCAGAGAAACTGTGAGGTGGGAGAACTAATTCCACAGTTTGAAATTTCACTGTATGGAGCTAAGGATAGATGTTTTTCATACAATATGGATTCTAACCACAAGCAACTTCTTCATGAGGGCTTAACTGAAGAAAGGGGTGATCACGGATAACTGACTCTAAGTGATTTCTTATTTTTGTCTTAAATGATGACTTTACAATTTAACTCCCCATGCAAGATATGACCTCATAGCACTACAGTTAATAAATCCCTGGGAGTCACTGTGTGTGCATTATGACAGAGGACAGACCTGATTTGCAACTACTGATGTACTCCCTAGCACCAGACTTCAGCTTCTGGGCTGAGGGGGACAATATACAGTGCATCCCCAGGATCTACATCTGCAGATGCAACCAACTGAGGATCAAAAACAATCAGGGGGCTTCCCTGGTGGCGCAGTGGTTGAGAGTCCGCCTGCCGATGCAGTGGACGTGGGTTCGTGCCCTAGTCCGGGAAGATCCCACATGCCGCGGAGCGGCTGGGCCCGTGAGCCATGGCTGCTGAGCCTGCGCGTCCGGAGCCTGTGCTCCGCAATGGGAGAGGCCACCACAGTGAGAAGCCCACGTACCGGGGGGGGGGGGGGGTGCGGGGAACATTCAGGAAGGAAAAAAATCCAAAAAGTTCCCAAAAGCAAAGCTTGAATTTGCTGCAAGTATTTACACAGCATTTACACTGTATTGGGTATTATTAGCAATCTAGACATAAAAGTATATGTGCGTAGGTTATATACAAATACTACACCACATTATATAAAGGACTTGAGCATCCTTGGATTTTGGTATTGGGGCGGGGCAGGGGGGAGTCGATGGTGTGAAAAACCTAAAAGTACTGGAGGTACCCTGGCCTTGATCAGTTTTTTCAGGGAGCAGTCTCAACAACATGCCTCCTCTCTAGCCCTATGAAACGTGGGAGCAGAAGGTGAGACCAGTTTTTCCTCTAACCTCTCATGGCAGTGATCTTAGCCTTGGATATTAAAGCCTGAGGGGGTATCCTGATTTCACCAACTATTAGCAGCACAAAAAAGTATGTGGAACAATTTCATATGACCCTTTGGTAGAATGACACCAAAGTTATAATGAAATCAAATTAAACTGAAAATTATGAGTAAAACTGAATGAAATAAGAAACAAAAAGATTTTCAACAGTAACAGATAGCCAGTTGGCTATCCCTCATAACTTGAGGGTAGGCTGCCTGTTGAATTGAAAATAACGATTGTACAATAATCAAAGTTCCCACCAAAATATATGCCTAACTGGCCCCTCCTAACCTCAAACCATGCTACATATTTAGCAATATGTTTTATTTCAGCCCAGAAAAATCCTTGTTCAAATCTCTGATCAACTTAACAGTTTTACCTTAGCTATGATTCTAACCCCTCAAGTTTTGCTTTTATATCTTTAAATATGACTTTTTTTTTTTTTTTTTTTTTCTTTTTTTTTTTTTCTTGCGTTATGCGGGCCTCTCACTGTCGCGGCCTCTCCCATTTGCGGAGCACAGGCTCCGGACGCGCAGGCCCAGCGGC
>NW_006772469.1:581711-587191 GCF_000442215.2 Lipotes vexillifer | reverse complement strand
CGAACCCGTGTCCCCTGCATCGGCAGGCGGACTCTCAACCACTGCACCACCAGGGAAGCCCTAAATATGACTTTTTAAAAACACAATTAAATTGACCTCTACTTTATTGAGACACACTTTAATAGCAACACTAGGTAAAGCAAACTAAATGAAGAACATGAATATCTACAGAAGACAGTATTGTGGGGGTTCATTACAGATGTGCAAAATGATACTCTTGGTCAATATTTTTTAAAAAAACATAGCACAGACTAATCTTGGACATAATTCTCTCATAAAACTAGTAAGGGAAGATAATCTTTTTTACCTTTTCAAAAAACCTTAAAAATGGCATAAATCTCTTTCTTACTCTCTTTTTAAACATGACAATGACTTTAAAGAACACTGAAAACTGGTTCATGGCGTAATATTAAGGAAAGTAGTAAGATGTAAATTATGAGTGTATGTGCGAGTTATGATCTCAATTCTTTAAAAATGCATGCATACAATAAGACACTACTATCTTCACACCCATTAGAATGGCGAGAATTAAAAACAAAAACAAAAAAACAGAAAACAACAAGTGTTGATGTGAATGTGGAGAAATTGGACGCTTACGCATTGCTGGTGAAAATGTAAAATAGTGCCACCACTTCAAAAAATTAAACACTGAATTACTATTTGATCCAGTAATTCCATTTCTGGGTATATACCCAAAAGAACTGAAACCAGGGACTTGAATAGATATTTGTATACTCATGTTCACAGCAGCATTATTCACGACAGCCAAAATGCCCACGTGCAGGTTAATGGATAAACAAAATGTGGTATATACTTAGAGTGGAATATTACTCAGCTTTAAAAATGAAATTCTGATACATGCTATAATATGGATGAATCTTAAAGACAGTGAAACAGCCAGTTACAAGAAGAAAAAACTGTATGACTACTTATATGAGGTACCTAGAATACATACATAGAGACAAAGGAAAACGGTGGTTACCAGGGGCTGGGGAAAACGGGAGGTTTTTAATGGCTACATAATTTCAGTATGGGATGACAAAAAAGTTCCGTAGTTAGCGGTGATGATTATACAATAATGTAAATGCACTTGATGTCACTTAAAAATGATCAAAACGGTAAAATTTATGTTATATATATTCAACATTAAAAGAACTTTAATACATGCATACATACATATATGTGTGCATATATGTGTATGAAGGGAATAAATACACCTAAATTATTAGTGGTTATATATGGGTGGCAGAATTACAGACAATTTTAATTTTATTCTCTATACTATTTGAGGTCTTTCAAAATCCTACAGTAAAAAATTAATAAAAATCAAGGGAACATTAACTTAAAAACTGAATATGGCATGTCACTGGATTCTGGAGACCCTTATCCACCGTAGTGTAGGGATTAGTCCTCCACATGGTCTTTAGGGAAGGAAGAGAGAAGCGCTTGGTCTCACATACAGAAGTGGAGTTGCTACCATCTTTACTTCAATCTCACTTCTCACTGGGAACCTTCTCAAGGTGTCCTTGCATAATAGTAGGATCTAGGCACTGGCTAAGATACTTTCAGTGGATTCACAGAAAAATATTAGTGCCAATGGTATGGGGACTTTTGGCTAAAAGATAATTTGAGACGGAGAGAACACAGCATCCTTGTTACTCATATACCTCCCCCTTCCCTGTTAGCCTCACACGTCACATTTTAAAAAAGGCATCACAAAATTAAAAATTTAAATTTACAGAGAATGAATCCTTAAGGTCATTTTCCAATGACATGAGATAAAACAGATTTATCCAAAGAAAAATAAGGAAGGCTATCATGCTCCTTTCCTTTGTTTAAAGGGTTAAAAACCAGGTACTTATAGTTTGACTACGGAATGTTTATGAAAATTAAAAAAAAAATTTTTTTTCAGCACACTGTTTCACGAAAATATGCAATATTATGCCCCTTCAAGACTCTTCTATGTGAAGGAGCACAAGACTACATATATATATATATATATATACCCAAATTAAATTTTCCATTGTTTAACGAAATCAATACTGTTTACTCAAAAACAGCTTCATGAGAGCTTGTCATTTTATCAGAAAATTTTTCTAAGTAAACTTCTTGGGCCTTCACATTTGAAAGTGCTCTTCCTTAGTAACAAGTAAGCCAGGGACAAAAAAAAACGGTGGGGGGATACCAGCAGTATCTTACTTATCCTGGACAGTAGAGCTAGGAAAACTTCCTGCTTTTTGTGCTGCCACCACTGAAACATGTTGCACTATACTAACCTAGGCTGTTAGCACTTTATACATAGAACTTGGAGACAGTCTCTTTTCCTTGTCTCTGATTCTGCCATGCTGCTCACAATCTGTTTTGCAGAACCAGCTCCGGATTAACCTCCCTAAAGTACCACTTTGACCATGCCTCTCAGTAGTTCAAACTCCTCCACTAGAAATTTTCTTCTTACTGTATGAAGTATAAATTTCTTGCCCTGACATTTAATGTTTTCCAAAATTTGGCCCAAATACAAATTTTATTTTCCAACTTACAACAAAGCTATGTGCTGTTCACTAGAAATAGAAATGTACTGTACTTTTCTGCCTTCCTACCTGTGCCTAGAATAATTCTGATTATAGACTGAACAGGTTCTCATTAAGAATTTACTGAATGAATGTTTTGATGATTGCAACATGAGTTTCTCTGAGCAGTGGGCACATAATTTTTTGGTTCACTAATAGTTACAGGGCTTGAAAATCCTAGTGTCTATCAAGAAGAATCCACCGGATAAGTGGAATTTCCAAGTCCTGTAGAAAACCATGATATAATAATCTAAGACATATTAGAACAAAGATAAAACTTTTAGTCACAGTTATCTGTATAACGTAAGCAAACTTTTTAGGAAATCAAAAAATAAAAATAAGGTAAAGCTCTAACTGTTAATTAAAATACAGGGACTACTAACATGCAAGAGGTAGCAAAGCAGCTAGCTTAGTGCATGCTGAGTATTGAAAAAGGTATGGCTTCATCTTCCTATTAGTTACTCTGCTTCTCAGCCAGGTTAGAACACTGTTACTTTGTACATAAGCAAAGACTGTATTATATGGCCAAATGCCCTTTAGCTTAAGGAGGAAAAAAATACCCATGCAAATATTTAACTTAGATGATGAAGTAACAAATGCTTAAAATAGTGATGCTAAATGTTTCTGTAATTCCAACACTGAGAGCTATTTCTACCCCTTTCATCAGGACTAGACTATCTGGTAAAGAATAATGAACATGGGCTCTGAAGACTGAGAGACTGGGGTATCTCAGTTGTATCTCAACTTGGAAACTATCACTGTGCAATCATGAAAACATTATACATAACCCTAGGAAACTCAAGCTTCCTCATGGCAATTTTTAAAAAAACAATTATTCCTATTTCTCATGGTTATGAGAAATAAGAAAATATATGGCAGTGCTGGTACATGTCCAATGTATGTTCAATAAATGATAATTCACTTTCCTACTTCACTGTACCACTTTCTTATGTGAGGATTTACTTGAATCCATCTTTCACTCAAGCTTACCCAACTATTCAGAATATATACTGTTTTCACTCATCCAGGTTTTAAAAGGTAATTTTTTGAACTCTACAATTGAATTAACACTCCTCTCTAAATATCAACCTACTGAAATATCTGTATTGAAAATTATACAAATTTTATTTGTGCAGTAAAGGCTGATACATATTGTGTGTATGATTTTTGGTACTTTGGACTTTAATATTATATATCAAAGAAGAGAGAAGGAGATATGTGTATAATTCTGGATCCATAAGACTTCCAAGAAAAAAAATACTTCCTCAATAAATTCTATTATATGATCAGTGTTTTCAGTTATTAAAGCTACTACTTAGCAGATAAAAAGAGAACAACATATACTGGACTTCCAGGAATAACTTCAGTATTAGAAAGCAAGACTCACTCCTGTTTTGCCCCTTCTAGTTTAAAACCATCAATTATAATCTGAAAGGGAAACTATTTTCAAATAGCCTTAGTAACAAGTATACATTAAACCAGGGACAAAAAAAAAAAGGAACAGAGCTCTAATTTTGAGCGATGTGTTATCACAGCTAACTTTTTTTTTTTTTTTTTTTTTTTTGGTACGCGGGCCTCTCACTGTTGTGGCTCTCCTGTTGCGGAGCACAGGCTCCGGACGCGCAGGCTCAGCGGCCATGGCTCACGGGCCCAGCTGCTCCACGGCATGTGGGATCTTCCCGGACCGGGGCACGAGCCCGTGTCCCCTGCATCGGCAGGCGGACTCTCAACCACTGCGCCACCAGGGAAGCCCTATCACAGCTAACTTTGCAGTCACTGTCCCCAAATGCTCTCAATGTACCAATGCATTCAATCTCTTCATAAGCTTATCAGTACATACTATTATTATTATGAGGAAACTGAGGCTTAAAGTTAAGTAACTTATTCAAGGTCACATAACTAGAAAGGAGTGAAGCTGTGATACAAACACAGGAAGTCTGATTCCAAAGTCTGAATTCTTTACTATGTTAGTGGTTCTTGCCCTGATTCATTGATCTCTTTTTGTAATACTTCTGAGATCCCTTTTACAATCCTAACATGAAAATCAGATAATATTACCTACTTATAAAAAATTAATAGAATGCTTTAATTGTAACATGAAAGATAAAAAGAATTTATAAAATGTGTGTTTACTATAAAAATAATTTTAAATTATGATTTTAATTAGAAAATTTCAGGCAGAACTATACTGCCAACAACAACAAAAATGCCTAGAAATTTCCAAAATGTTTGTGAGGGTAGAATTGTCCTAATGGAGAGAATACCTGCACTACTGTATACTTTCTGCTGTCTTAGAGATTCTGTCAGAGTTGCATTCTTTCACTTTTTTTCCTTTCAATACACATGTCGAGATCCTTGCTCACCTTTACAAACAAACATAATTATAAAATTTGTACAGCCTCATTTCTTAAAATATGAAAATTCAGGAAGAACACAGAGCATCGTTTTACTCTGGCAAAGAAATTAGTGTCAATTAAATCTAGTTCCAACCACCACTTATCTGGCCAACTAATTTCTTACCGCTTACTTTAAATTCAATGGCAGATTATATGCTCTTACCCTTTTAAAGCTCTAAAGCTTTCCTCATTTAGCAACTAAAGTTCATTATGGGAAAATCACACTTTTAGAAACAGTTTTAGAATTTGTTATACCATTAAATCAATACCTCACATTGCCCAGTTTACAGTTAGAAATAATTCCCCTCCATCCACCCACGTGATCACGAAAAAATAAAAGACGGAGCCAAACCAAGTCCCTTTCAAGCGCAGACCTGTTCTCTGGGATGCAGGCAGCTCACCGGCAGCAGGCAGTGTACCTGTTGCTCCAGGAGCCAGCGCATAAGCTGAAGATGACGGTGGAGCTCCTGGTCCGCCATGCTGGAAGGATGCTCCAGAGGAAGGAGGAGGAGGGAAA
>NW_006772469.1:552730-581690 GCF_000442215.2 Lipotes vexillifer | reverse complement strand
GGGAAAGAGGCAGTGGAGCTGGAGGTAGGTGGAGAGGCCTGGTGCTGTGCTGTGTATAGTTGAGACTGCCCAGAATAGGAAGAAGCAGAAGATATGTACGGGGTGTTAGGGTAAGCGTTTGAAGCAGAAGGAGCAACAGGTTGCTGAGGTCGATACACTGCTGACCCCCCTGTTCCGAAGGAATACTGCTGGGCTGGTTGATAAGCTACACCAAGGAGAAGAAACAGAAGTTTTAATTAGTTACTAATTTATTCAGACAGCAACAGAAAACCAAAGTTATCTCATTCTATGGAAATTATTTTCAATTCTTCTAATAATAAGCTACAACCAAACATTACCCATTTAAAACAGGTTATGCTTTTGATAGTCTGGATGCCCTAACTATACCAAAAGTCACTGGTTCCAGTCTTTGAACCCTGACACCTCCAGACTGCTGCTGGCTATGAAAATCTTTGACTCATCAGACCCAAGAACCAGAAGACTGACCCTTTTCTGAGACATCCTGTTCCTGTGAAGACTGCAGTGACACCTACTAGCCATCAGATGGAGCCATGCAGGAATTACACATCCAAAGCAGTCCCCTTTACAGTAAAAGTTAAGGGAGCTTGGTGGCAGCTCAAGACCTCTTCCACCATAACAACTGTAGGGTGAGCACTATTGTTATGAATCAGATACCTTCTCCAACATCTAGTAAAATCATCAGCTACTCAAATTCTGGGTTTGAGCACAGTTCCAGATTAATAAGCAACTCTGTATGATCCCTGAAAAGACAATTATTGTATTTCTTACACTGTACAAAGTTGGTTAGTAAGCAATCAGACAGCCAACTAATGTTTTAATGCAAAGACCTGAACCCAGATACCATTACCTTTTGTGTGACCATGGGCAGAATATGAACCTCTGCAGAGGGAATCTAACAGAACTGTGCTCATCCTACTCTGAAGACAGCACTTTCACACTGAGCACTGAGTGAAAAGCTGTATCAAATTTGTACTCATGTTAAGTAAGAACACCCATCTTAGGAGCACAGAACACGCTCGTTAAGATTACATCTTGCTAGGTAACATCCTCGTGTTTTATAGTAGTTGTTCAGTCATATAATTGTCCACTCGAGGCTTGCATTTTTGCTTATTCTAAATTTTAAAATAGAGGTGATGTTTTACTTTGCAAGTGTAAATAGTTTTTTTTTTTAAAAATCAAAGCCAATAGGGGAAAGGTCATTATTATACATTTGTCAAAATTCACAGTGTCTGACACCAAGAGGGAACCCTAAGATAAACTACTCCGAGCGAAAATGGTGAGTCAGTGTAGGCTCACTGACTATAACAAATGGACCACCGTGGTGCACGATGTCTGTGGTGGGGAGGCTGTGCATGGAGGCAGGAGGTATACCGAGACTTCCTGTACTTTCCACTCAACTTTGCTATGAGCCTAAAACTGCTCTAAAAAATAGTCTGTTTCCTAAAAAAATTAAATAAATGGAAGACGACAACAAATGTCCCTTGGAACCAATTTTCCAAAAATGGTTTGCATCATCTTGCCTAAAGGAAAAGAATATGTACTAAATAATTTCTAAAATTCTATTTTTTTATACCAAAATCATGGGGCAATTGGCTCTCTTTAACAGGCTCAGGAATAAGAGCCAACTGTTCTGAATGGACTGACACAGGAGCTGTTTCCTAGCATGTTGATTCAGGATGCCTCCCAGGAAAACCATGCTTTGCTATAGCAAGGACTCAAGTCCTACACAGAATGGTTCTTTCTTTACTTGTTAAAACTGATTTGATCATGGCTTTGGAGCTTCAAAGTAAACAGTTACTACACTAGATAAGACAAGACATGCTGCTGTGACAGGACTTCAGGGTCACACTACTTACGCTGTGGCTGTGGATAAGGTGGTACCTGGGTGTGCATATGACCGGGAGATGTGGGAAGCTGAGCTGTGGCAACATTTGTATTAACATTCCCATGCATTACGAAGCCTGGAGGTGGAGGATTTTCTCCCTAGGAAATGAGAATATGGTAAAAAGGAGGATTACATTTGGAACCAAGAATCTTACCAGATGGATTTATAATCTTTGAAATGTAATTAAAAAAAAAAAAACTTTGTGTAAAAAAATTGCATTTTGTGCATACTATCTTCTTCGAGACACATTTTCTGAGCAACACATTTTGTGTGATTTAAAGATTAGACAGGTCCAAAGTAATAATAACAATGAATGGCAAGAGATGCTAACAGCCTCATAAAATAGGGTCTATGATATTTATAGTAAGTCACAAGGATTTTCCATCTCTACTGAAGTCCATCCACGACTAATGCTTCGAAAATATTAAGTATAAATGCTACAAGGAGATATTATCTTCTCTACGATGCTAAAAAAAAAAAAAAGGAGGAAGAAGAAGAAAGGAAAAAATATTCAGTGAAATCAGATTTAAACCATTGATAGAACCTTGGTTGATGTTTTTCTAGTTCAAGTCAATTCAGAACTGCAAAAGAAGAGGAGAGTGATAAGAAAATAAATGAATTGTGCTAAAAACTGCTTCTTGCATCCTAAAGGCAATAAAATGCAATAAGCAGATAGACAGATGGGGGGAGGGGAACTTAAGGGAGGTGGGTAGAGAATATATAACTATATATTTAGGTGAGCAGAATTCTGCTCAAAGAGGAATAATGAAGGATATACCTGTGTATCAGAGGGAGAGGCTGCAGGTGGATGGCTGGGAAGGGCGGTAGGAGTTTTGTTACTCCAGGTAGTGACAGTGGGGGCAATTCTAACCTGAATTGAACAAAGAAATACCAATCACAGAACATAAAACATGAAAATGTTAAAAAAAAAAAAAAAAAAACCCAACAGGCATTAATAGCCAGATGCAAAGCAAAAAATAAGAACAGCAAGATAGCACACATTAGCCAGGCAATTGCTTTCAAGGTAGCTGGGATTCCAAAGGAAAAAAACACCTTTCATAACAGAACAGGGTAAGGGAGGTAGTAGAAAAATCAATATGAAAACTAAATCAAAGCAGAAAGAACAATGCCGTTCAAGTGTCAAGAGTAAGTGGGAAAAGGTAAGTTCTGTAAGTAGGGAAGGAAAGAAGACATTCTGGAAAAAAAAAAAAAGGTAATTGAGTGAAAAAGTGATTTTTGAAGCACTAATTGTATTCATGCTACTATTAGATCCGTAAACATATTGCTATAAGCTCCCTTTTCTGGATTTCATTAGAGCCACAAAAATTGTTAGTTCCATATGAGGCTTAGAATCATACAATCAGAGCATATTAGAGATCATCCAATCTAATCCCCACCCTTTACCATTGAGAAAACCAAGGCCCAGAGAAATGAAGGGGCTGGCTGAAGTCCACACAACTTGTTGATGATGGAGCTAGGACGGATTCTAGGTCTCCTGATTCTCAGGCCAGTGTTTGCTACACTACACCATGTTGCTTACCCTGGAGTCCAGAGGCTTTCAAAAAAAATTTTTTAAGCCATCAGAATATTTTTTTGTCAAGTAAATCTTTGTAGAAGAAACTCTATCATATAAACAATTAATAGCAAAGATGTGCTGGTGTAGTAGGAGGAGAACTCCTACTCAGTTGGCTTCCCTTTCAGAAATCCCTTTACTCCTGCCTATAAGCATGCCTTTAAAACCACAAGCCACTGTCCTCATTCAACATATCATAAGCTTTAATCAAGAAAATCACTGTGTAATTTATGACTGAATTTGTTTTCCTTTTCTTAAAGTATGAGACTGCTAAGTCACAGTATAATAAAAGTCTTTCAAGGTTTTTACATTTTCCCAGAAAGACAGATTAAACCCAAGGACATAAGGAGTAAATATTCTCTTCTCCCTATGTAGAGAATGCCTTACTTCAGTGCCCTGACACAGTGAGGTCAAACTCAAGGTGCTTAGCTTAGGAGTTCCAATCCTGTTAACCATTAACTAGCCATGCTGACAAATTCAAGCTCTGTGTCTTAAAACTCTGGTTAGTCGCTAGACTTCTCCACCTCTCAGTTTCCCAGCCATCACCTGATTTGCCCTATCCATGTCATACACTTTCTAAGTCTAGCAACAAGAGTGGGGAATTTAGTTTTATTTACCAATATACCCTCAACAGGGAGAATAAAGACAGGCCCTTAAATTCATATTTGTCAAATGAACGAAAAAATAAAACAGAGAGTAGTACAGTTATAATTATATTCAAATGTAATCTATCCTGATTAAGTAGCAATCAAAAGCATAATAGACAAAAGAGCATGAATTTTTTTTTATTCAGTTTTTCATGGTTTTATGATTACTTTTGCTACAAAATATAGAAATGACCCCATCAATTCTATCAGCAATTTGTTCTATTTTAAAATGGGCAGAGGGACTTCCCTGGTGGCGCAGTGGTTGGGAACCCACCTGCCAGTGAAGGAGACATGGGTTCAAGCCCTGGTCCAGAAGGATCCCATGTGCCATGGAGCGGCTGAGCCTGTGTGCCACAGCTGCTAAGCCCACGTGCCCGGAGACCCTGCTCCGCATTGGGAGAGGCCACCACAGTGAGAAGTCCAGGCACCACAGCGAGGAATGGCCCCCGCTCGCCACAGCTGGAGAGAGCCTGCACGCAGCGGCAAAGACCCAACGCAGCCAAAAATAAATAAATAAATAAATTTTTAAAATAAATAAAAAAGAGAGACTGCCATCGAGGTGGTTTCATCTCAAAAATAAATAAATAAATAAATAAAATGGGCAGAGTACCTACTAACTTTGTTATCAATCAAGACCATTTATTACTTACGAAAATATACTTTTTATTTAAGAACATGAAGGTTATCTGCTGGTCTGGAAATATAAGTTTCTACATGAAATAGTAAGAGACAACAAGAGGTCACATTTTATGCCACTAACCATTTGGCAATTTTAATTTAATAAATAAATTAGTTAATTAATAAAAATTATTTAATCATCTTTACATTCCCCATGACCTACAACTTCATATACCTTTGGTCACTCACTTTTCTCTAATATAAAGTTGTCCAAAAAAATGTTTGTATTCTGGATACTCTTTACTGTGCTGATACAGAAGACATAGTAAAACCACACTAATGACTCAGAAAATAATACTTAAAAAGAGACTATTTTCTAAAAACATTTAAAAAACTTGACCAAATTACCCACAAAATTCTTCCCACTACTTTACTCACAGTTTGTTAGATGAATCAAATTGTAAAAATTTCAAGAACAGATGTACATGTGTAATTTAAGTTTGAGTGATGGAGAAATAAGAAGAAATCTCCCCAGAGAGCTTAAATTAATTTTACCTAGTTTGTAAATTATTTGACTAGATCAAAGGGATAACTTTTAAAAACATCATAAGTGCTACTTTCAAGAACAGAAAAACTATAACCATTAAAATAATACATTGTCTAGTTTTATCACTGGTCTCTTGCTCAAGAAACTAAAACCACCAATTTGAAATACATAAATGTTCCTACTTAATCTGGACCATATCACTCACATGGGGATAATATTGTTGAGCTGGAACTCTTGGCATTTGTGTGTGGCCAGCAACTGGTCCAGGCCTGCCCTTGGGCAGCTGCTGCCTCTCATAAGGAATTTTAGGTGACTCCTGTTGTCCTGGTGCTGGATTTCCTTGTGCTCTACAAAGTCTATCACGAAGCTGCACAATATTTGGCTATAAGAAGCAATGGAAGAAAGCAAAGCAAATTGTTAAAGAGTTCACCCAACTATATATGACAGCATGTTGATCTTCTTAAGGTAAGCTTGATCATTCATATGATTTTTGTTCATATGCTGTGTATTATGCAATAAACCCTGGCACATTAGGGTCTGACATCATGGTTTCTAATACTCAAGACTGACACCAAAGGTCCATTATATACAGTGTAACTTGTAATTTAACTGAGGCAGGGATTTGAATTATGCCTACCACATGGTAGTATGCAAGATCAATGTCACTTATCATCACTGCTCTTGTGCTGTTTCTCTTGCAGTTGAGTAATGCTCACAAATCACAAAAGCAGCTGAAAAAATACAACTTTGTTTCTCTGCAGGGAAAAAAGGCTCCAAAAGAGAATCAACTGCTAAAGATGGTGATGGAAGAAAATGGTGATCTATGAAAGACATGAAAATTAATAAAAAAAGAGATGCTTGAAATAAATTAAAAGAGTTAAAATGTCAAACTCAGGGTAGCTCACACAGATCTATAATTATATAGATCTATAGTAAGTATGAGTTTACCATATACATGTTCTAGTTATTACCAAACAACAACAAAAAAGCAATGTGTTAAAATGTTTCAGCAAGAATTCATTTAATATCTATAAAAATTATACATTTCTATAAATTCATTAAAGGTTTAAAGACATCATTTAAATTTTGTAGGTATACTTAGGTAAACCTGCCTTTTATGGAGGGGAACTATATACTATAATGATATTACAAAGTCTCAGGAAATATTCCCCAGAAAATACTAAGGGTATACTGAGATATATAGGCGGAAGTAACGTCAAAATGAACAAGTTTTGCATAAAGAATGTTCTTTAAAAGTCCAAAGAAAAGCATGAAGAATAATGTATAGAAAATGTATGTGATTATAAATAGTATTAAAAATAAAGAGTTTAATTCTCAGGCTAGAAGGTCTAAAGGTCTTAGAGTAAGTTAGTCTTAAGATAAAGGGTCTTATACTTCAATATAATAGTAAGATCTTATTAAGTAAAAAATCCTATAAAACTATTATACCAAAGTAAAGACTTTGTTTCTATCCTACTTAATATTCTCATTAACAATTCAGAAAGACGTGAGCTGGATCCTACATATAAGTGTATACAAAACCAACTAGAGAGTCATACCTCCACAGTCCTGGAACACAGATAAAAGTATTTTTACTCAATAAAATTACTCAATGAAATTTATTGACAATTCCCTAGAACAGACAAAATACTGAAAACAATTAACTAAAAAATTTCGTCAAAAACAGAATAAAGTTTAGAACAAAAAGTACAGAAATAAGAAAAGGCTCCGAATTAAGCTCTAGCAGATACACAATGCAGAAATATCCTACTTGTGGAAAATCTTCCTCACTCCCCACCCCAGCTTCCACCCATGCTGCACTATTGGGTTTAGATTTCCCTCTTCTGTGCTCCCACGACCTCTATCATTGTCCTTATCACTTTGGAATCCCATGTATACTTCTGTTGTCATTTTGAGTTTGGAAACTCCCTCAGGGAAAGGATCTTGGCAATCCTATTCATCACTACATATTCAGTCACTTTTTGAATTGAAACAAGTATCATGAAAAAGCCCAAGTTTTATTGCACACCAAATAAGGACACTAAATTAGGAATGTGATGTAGTTTTCTCTGCCTTGAATACTTGAATACACCTGAAATTACCCTTGAAGACTTGTCAATAATATTCACCTGTTAGGTGACAGAAATTCAACTGCTCCAAATCATTCCACCTACTAGTACATTTATGTTTCATACTGAGTGCTATCTACTGAACTCACCTTACTCACACATTCAAAGAAGAAAAATGGTCAGTTCTAATTACCTGGTTGGTGTTATCAGGAAGAAAAGCCAGGGCTGCAGCAATACTGCCCTGGGCTGCCAACAAATTGGCATACTGACTCATCTTCTCAGCCAAGAGAACTCCTACAGTATTAGTGTCCATGGCTTGGGTGAGTTGTACAGCTTTTCGCAGGATGACAACTTTCTCAATCAGATCCTAAATGAGAAAAAGAAAGGAGAGTGAAGGAGAAACAGACAATGATACCAAGATGTGTACTGAGAGGAAGCAGGAAAAGAGAAGGAGTTACTAAGATTTCCAAAGCCTACCAAAAGTACGGTACCTATTACCACCAATATTAAGAAGGTCTGCAACAGGTGACCACCATTTAGGTTAACTTTGAAAAAGCGAGGAGGAAGGTCTCCTACTCATAGTTAAGGCATAGGTTACCATCTTCTCCCAAACATCCTTAAATTGCCAGAGACTTGTCTCCTGAGCTAAAACAGGCAAATACCCAAAGTGAAAGTGACAGGCTGATGTCTGAAGGCAGAAACTGGGTTACAGAATGTATAAGAGGAAATTTTATACTATTATACTATGTATACTATAAAAATAGTACTACTAAGCCTCCAAACAGGCTTAGCATTTCAACCCGAAGTTTCTCATAATGCTCTTCAATACCTATTCTTTCAACACTAGAGAGCTATGCTTCAGGTATAAAGTACAAGAATATCCCATCTGCCCTTCATTAAGTACACCAATCCAGAAGTGTGAAAACAAGTGTGTTTTCTCTCAGAAGCACTTAGAAGGAAAAACCTCGATTCCTACAAGACTTTCGGTTTCAACAGTGATCTTTAAAGCAACAACCATACTGAGAAAATCTCTCTGCAGAGACAAAAAGAAACATTAGACTGAAATTTCTTGAGACTGCTGACTGACTGCTTAGGAATAAAAAAATCTAAATATATAGTTACTCAGCACCAGAGAATAGTCCCCAAGTTTTTCACTTCCTCTCTTGCCCATGTATTAGTGCTGCACGGGATCCCATTTACCTCTTACTTTCATTTTCCCCCAAACCATGAAGACTGCCCATTGGTACTGGGGACCCCTCCCATTCCTTACCTCACACCATTTCTTTGCCCAAGGCACACAGGATCACTGGAGGCAGAGAAAGGAGCAGGAGGAAAAGAGGTAAACTCTATGGCTGTTTTCATGCTGTTGCCACATACTTCCCTACCATATGTAGGGAACCATGTAACCACCATATCACAACTCGGTTCTCACAAACAGTTGCATTCCCATTTTACCATCCCATCATCTCAAACTCTGCCTCTCCAAACATAGCAATAAATACACATAATTATCCAGCAAAAGAGCTTCTAAAACATAATTAAGTAGGGTGAAAGCAATGAACTTCTGGAACAAATCAATCTCTAGAATATAAATAGGGTGAAAGACAGTACTAGAAAGGAAGCACCTTTTGTTTCAAAGATACTAACCTGAAGGGACAAAGGATTGCTTCCATCTTGAGCTTTAGTCCAACATGCAACTAGTTTCTCTACATTCCCTGCACAAATATAGCAGAGACATGCCTGAGTCTGCAGGAGGCTATCACCTTCGCTTTCAAGCCTGGTTCCCAAAAGATCTATAGATAAAGAGGAAAACAAATAAGATTATATACAAGGCAATCTGTGTATGAGGTCATGAGCAGCCCAATAATATTTTCAGAGGTATGGATCAAACTTCATAACCAATGAGTAGCAGGCAGAAATAAAATCACTGTCATGTAAATGTTCAGTAAATATTTATTTGTTAAATGAGTGGAAAATGAGTGACACATTTTATATAATAAACAATTTCACAAGATTCTATACCTAGCTGTAGAATGGGTTTATATTTATTATATTAGAAAAAATTAAAAGTGGGAAAAATATTTGAACAGAAAAATCCTAATGAACATTTAACTACATTTCATCATGTCAGGTGCTTTTGTAAGCACTGGACTAAAATACGGCACATTTGGAATAAACATCAATGATAGCTAGACAACTCTAAATTATTTATGATAGAAAGTTAATATCTTGTAAGTTTTACATTCTCATAAAACTTTCAAGGTTGTTCATTTTTATACTAGCAGCCTAAAGCTTCTGTTCTTGTATATAATGAATACTATTCCTGAGTCATCAGTTCAGTCATGGCCTTTAATGGTAATTTCTACTCAAATGTTATAATTATTAATTTTATCAAGCTAACATTTATTAAGTGAGAGCTGATTATGTGCCATTTTACATATGAAAAGACTAAGACTTAGAAATTAATTTTTCCTAGGTCATATAGCTAGTTAGTGGCAGAAGCAAGAGTCTCAGTTTGGACTGTCTGAAACCAATATCATTAAATAATATTATTTTAAAAAATGACTAGTAGGTATGGAGAAGCAACATAGTTAATAATAACTGAGAAAAGCATTCAAATGAGAACTTCGTTTTCTTATCTGTTATTAGTAGGTTTACAAAAATTTCTAAATAAAATCTGCCATTAATTATATTTACAATATACCATGCCATATACATAATATAAATATAAAGCTCATTTTCTTACCACAAAGGGCAGAAAATTCATCTGGTTTAGCATAAGTCAATACTGCAGCTAAAGCCTCTCTCCAATTTTTAAGATCACAAGACTCGACAATCTCTTTCCAGTTCTTCATCACTACTGCAGTAATTAGCTTAGGAAAGGAAAACAAAAGGAGAATTAAAAGCTTTTGGTATATTGATAAAAATTAACTCTGGCTAATCAATCAATCTTTCAAAACTACTACTCACAGTATTTCATGAAAAATAAAGTAGCAGCAAAGTGAAGTATATCCTTAAACCAACTGACATAAAAGATATTTTCCTCAACAACAAAATCACACTAACATGTTTTATAAAATGCCGAGAAGGAGAACTATAGGGTGTTACCAAAACATTTAACAGGAGGACATGATTTAGTCTGATGGATGAGGAAAAGCTTTCTGAGCATATATAGACATTTAAGATATGAAGTCAGAATTAATTTCATCAAGAAGGAAAAAACACTGCCGATCAGTGGAACACCAGGGGCAAAGTCCTGGGAGAGAAAGGCACGTGGAGTGTGTAAGGAACTGAAAGGCAGCCAGTGTGGCTAAAAGATAACAGGGGAGGGAGTGACACAAGACAAGGCTGGGGACACTGACAGCAACCAAAGCTGCTGGGACTGAACACTGGGACAACTTTCATGGAAAGAAATTTAATATCATCAAGCAGGGGCTTAAAAATGTACAGACCCTCTGCACCAGAAATTCTGTTACTAGGACTACAGCCTCATTAAACAATTAGAAATTCACACAAATCTTTAGGCACAACAAGGATGTTTACTGCTATCTCAACTACATTAGGAAAATATTAGAAACTACCTAAACATCCCCAAATAAGAGAAATAATAAATCCCTACTACAGAATATTATAGAGCAATTAAAAAATTTCTGTAAGAATCTTTAAATGATACGGGAAAATGATTACAATGTAAGTGACAATATTTATACGTAAAACCACACACATATATACCTGTATAATTGATTCTGTTTTTAAAAATTCTACAAATACATAGAAAGAGATACAAAAGGATATGTACCAATCTGATGGAAGAATTAGGGGGTATTAAAATTATTATACTTAACATTTTCTATGTTCTAACTTTTCTACAATAAAAATATTTCATTTAAAATATTATATATGTAAATAACAAAAACTGGGATAATCATGCCAAGCTATCAACAATAACTATTTCTGGGTCAAGGAATTATGGGTGGGTTTTTTTGTTCTTTACTGTTATCTGAATCTCAATGATCTATAATAAGAGTGCTTTGCTTTTATGAACAAATGCTGCTGTTTGTTTATTTTTAAAATAACATACCCTGGTAATTTTGCTTTGGGATTTTGCAAAGTACTTTTTCTGGGTTCGAGCCAAGAGTTCTTGTCCACCTGCTATGGCCAATATAATGGCATCAGCCATGCGGTTATCATGTAAACAAAGGTCAACAGCACTCTCAAAGTTACCCGTCAGCAAAGCCTGAGTAATTAAACCATCAATATCTGCAATAAAGAAATAACACACCCAAGTTAAAGTTTTTTGTTACAAGAAAAAAACACTACACCTATGAATTTTTACATACACACACAATGGAGAACACAATGTTGATTTCTGAATATTACTGGTGGATTAATTTCTAACACAAACTGTTGATATCTATGGAAATATACTGAGATACATATAAGTAAAATCAGGTAAAATAACACATTTTCCAGATTGCCTAAAATGTAATAATAAAGATCATTTACAGTTTCTATCACATAGGTTTCAGATCATACCATCATTTTTAAGGTAGTGATTACATGTACTAAATGATAACTGAGTTCTTTTCAACCCTCTACCACCTGTGACAAAACGTTTCTAACTTAAACTCAGGGACTATTTGCTTTCAAATGGTTAAAAGAAATTAGAAATCAAAACCAACAGATTCTTACCCTCACTGATGGAGATGTTAAATGTTCCTCCAGCTGATGGTAGAAATTCAGATTCTTGTTTTTCCTCTTTAACGTGCTAAGGAGATGAAAAGGGCAGCAATTTAGCCAGATGAAACTGGAATAATTTACCAGCAAAACAAAATTTAAATATGATTATTCACTTACTGACTAGATGACATGCCAAGTTATCCCAGAAAAATTCTCAGATCCAAGTTTAAACTAAGAACTATGACTTCCTTAAGTATTAACTCTCATTATACAATCATAAATAAAATCCAAAGTCCTCAGAAATAATGTTAAACATATCCATATTGGGAGCTCAGAAGATACTGAAGCTGAACAATTTTTGTTTTCTTAGATACCTCAACTAACAGTAGCTTGAAACACACAAAATGTTTTATTTATTTATTTTAAAATATTTATTTATTTATTTGGCTGCACCAGGTCTTAGTTGCGGTTCACAGGATCTTCATTACTGCGTGAGGGATCTTTAGTTGAGGCATGCGAACTCTTAGTTGCAGCATGTGGGATCTAGTTCCCTGACCAGAGATTGGACCCAGGCCCCCTGCACTGGGAGCACAGAGTCTTAGCCACTTCCCACTTGTGGGAAGTCCCACAAGATGTTTTAAATTATACTATATTTAGATCTATTTTTTTTTTTACATTTTTCTAATTTAGATCTTAAAACAACCTTGTTTCAACACATCTAAAAATTGTCTAATAGATATAGTTATAAGAGTCTTTCGGTTTTAACTGACTCAGTCATGAAAAAAAGAAAACCACCTGTCATCCTTATATAAATGCAATATAAACAGATTATTTATAAATATACTAAAATTCAATTAGAGATTTTGTGTTCTCTTAAATTAGTCACACCTGGAACAGCAAGTTGGTCTGGTAAAAATATATACAGTTCTGCTACAAATTTCTGAAACTACTTGTAAGACTGAGTAAAAATAAATTCAATATTTTCTTTCTTTAGAAGAAAAGAAATATAATGGAGGCATACTGCTGGCAAATACTTTAAATGCTTTCTCTTCTATGCATAAAAATTCAAAAGATGATAAAAAATAAAATGTATCAGAGATTATAGAGAAATTAAAAGAAAAAAACACATCTGTCTTACATGAGATAAAATATCTATCTTCTGTGCTCGTGTTATCTACACATCTGAATGTTAGTACCTAGAATTCAAAGTCAGGAGCATTTTTGAATTGGATAATTTTAGTGTAGAGCACAGTAGAGCATCATCTGTTAATAATGCTTAATTAGTTAATACTATTATAGGAGAATAACTATAACCTTAATTCTCTCCCCAACAAAAGAGAAGCATTTTAGAATTTAAAAACTGAAATTACAAAATTGTAAAACTGGGCTTCCCTGGTGGCGCAGTGGTTGAGAGTCTGCCTGCTGATGCAGGGGACACGGGTTCGTGCCCCAGTCTGGGAAGGTCCCACATGCTGCGGAGCGGCTGGACCCGTGAGCCATGGTCACTGAGCCTACGCGTCCGGAGCCTATGCTCCGCAACAGGAGAGGCCACAACAGTGAGAGGCCCATGTACCGCAAAAAAAAAAAAAAAAAAAATTGTAAAACTTGTTATTCATATTGAGGAATAAATCAGACACTGATCTGATTATATTCACTAACAAACTTACCAAAAAAATCTTTTAACAATTTTTCAAATTTGCTTTCAAAAAGCAACTAATAAACTTTTATATATGGACTTCTGAAATATACATAAAGTGAAAAAATGCACAACTTATTATGTGGTTATCTTTAGTGTGTAAGCTACTATGTTTTATTTTACATAATAATAGTAACATCAAGATAAAGGGGAAGGTATTACCACCTTAAACAACATTTTTTCAAGTATTCTGAAAGCACACATTGATGACTACTGTTTTGTTAAATATATATTTACCTATTAATTCACAAGTGTATTTACAAATGGCCCTCTCTTTGATAATACATAGTTAGTCCAGTTGTATATAAATGAAAGTACGTTTCTTTAATGTATCCTACAATTCTATGTATTCCCAAAATTAGTTCAAATTTTCAGCAAGATTTTACCCATATTCTGTATTCTGAGTTAGATAAATGTTAGAAGATCCACTTCTAAGGAAAGTATCTTTAATAATCATCTTGTAATAGTCTGTTTACTGAGGAATCGTAACTTAGTAAAAGGTTGTAAGAAACTTTATATCATCAGAATATCCCCGTATCACAAAGAACAATGAAAAAGTCAAATATGAGATGAGAAACAAGAACTTGTTGATTAATTTTCTAAGATGAAATATAATTAGAAAGCAAGAAAAGTAAATTATAGAATTATATATTAGTGGCTTAAAACACTCAGAAAATTAAAAGGAAAAAAATTAATGATACAACTCTGTGTTCAAGGACTCTTTTTACCTAGTTATAAAAATTGTCGCTACAACTCAGGATGCATTTATAGTGAATCAGGACGATCAGATTATTTAGTGAAATATTCTTTACTTGGACTCAAAGTTCAAGATTAATTCAGAAGCTTATGTCACTGATAGTGAGTTGTAAATATTAATGTGTCAAGAAAAAACATTACCTTTACATGCAATGCAACGTGGATTTCTGAATAAAGTATCTTTTCAATTTGACATCTTGATATGCATCTGACCAAACTAAGTCAATCTCACATCAGCTGTTAATTTTAAACCATATAATCCAGAAGCTAGGTCAGAGAACTAAACATTTTAGAGATGATACTTCTATCAAATTAGTAAACAGACTTCTACCTTAAACATCTCTAAGAAAACTCCAGCTTTATTTTGGAACAAGTAGTCAAGAAAATTTTCCATATTTCAATGTGAGATGAACAAATATCACATATTTTCCCAATGTACTTAAAAATGAGAAAAATAAGTACCTCTCCCAAGAGCTGCTCTTCAGCAGCAGGGCTCTCCTCCCCATCACTCTGTGCTACTTGGTCAGAGTCTTTAAGAGCCTTTGGTACACAAAACAGTGACAGAGGAAAGTGAAGAATGTAGCATTAAAAGGTTATTAGTGAACAAGTAAGACAAAAGGCCCAACCAACAACATTCAGAGCTAGTTGAATCATAAGAAGCAACACTAAGTAAATTTATTTGAGGAACATCATTAGAGGAAAAGCAGGGAGCCATTACTGCTAAGACCTAACACTTCTTTCCTGCCAAACGTCCCTCAGCAACAAAGAGCTTAACGTTAAGTATCTGAGCAGTCACTGATTTCATTTTACCTCTGTTGTGAAATTCAAACATAGGAATTTCTACTAGCTATAACTAGCTCTACTAGCTATAACTTATGCTATTTTAAAGAGAATTATTCATGTATTAAAATGCCTACAATAAGCATTTGTTTTTAAACTGTAAAGCAATAAAACAAATTTCCTAAATTATATTTTCTTCTTTATGACCTAAACCAAAATTTTAGAAGGTAGCTATTTTTAAAGGCCTTCTCTTACCACATCAGGTCCGTCCACTTTGTTCAAGGCTGAAGCAATCTGAAATAAAGACAACAACTCAGCTACCAAATGGAATTCTATTTCAAGGCATACAGCAAATGTTCACCTCTTACTCCATTCTCATTGGCAAAAATCCAAAATTCAGATCAGGGGTAGCATGTTTAAGAAAAGAATAAAATTTTTGCAGAACTGATTCTCAATGGTGCTAGTTTCAGTTACATGGATCTATTTTATTGCTCACACGTCATCTTACTCTGCTATTCAAATTGTAAAACTAACCTCAAAACAAGCATGTTTTCTTCTACTTTGTTTTAAATAAAATAACTATAATTAAAAAAAAATTTCTTCAGAGACTCACTATGGAAAGAACTGCTACTACAAGTATTTTGACAATCAAATTTTATATCCTCATTTTTTTGCTAACAGGTTTGCAGTAAAACTTTCATATTAATCTCTTGCAAACCAAGTTATAGCATCAAGAAGTTTAGACTAATAATAAAGTTAAATATAAAAAATCTAAAGGAGTGAGCAAAGACACATGACCAGTAAGCAGCGGAGCTGTGATCTGAGCTCAGGTCTATCTGACATCAAAGGGGACTAATCTTCAATGTGCTCAGCACTGACTGCCCAGAGTGCACAGTATCCAACCTGTTCCGCATATGCGATAACTCTGCAATGCTACAAAAAACTTCAGTCATTTTCAAAGAATGACAAAGGGTTAATACAAATTATACAAAGAATTCTAAATATATCCTTCAAGGTTTCCAAAGTCAGAGTGTTTTAACTGCTGTTTATGTCAACACTGTGGAATAATTATTAAGCCGCTCTCAGAAGAAAACTATAAAACTGGAATATGACCTCCTTTTTTAAAAAGTAATCTTTTTTTTTTAAATTAAAATGTTAAGCAAATCACTTGGGCTTTTTGTTTATTCAGGTTTAGTACAATAAAACACCCTTGTTCCAAAATATTTACTAGTTACTTGTGAGCTGGACCAACTTAATAAACAGTTTGGGAATTGTGGGCTGAAGGCATAAACAGCGGGGGTGCAAAATAGTACCCTCTTTTTCATCACTCAAGCTGTAGTGAATGCAGGGTGATCTCTTAAGTTTTCCTCTCTCTTTCCTCCAGGACCGCTGGCTACACCTCCTCTTAAAAAACTAAATGTCATTCCCAGTGTCTGAGGTTCACAGCCTCTTTTCTTTCAAGGCCCAATTCTCCCTGACACAGCTCTTTAAATCGAGTTTGAATTAAAGGTGGTTCTAGCAGCTTCTAAATTCAGGTACAATGAGGAGTTTCACCTTTAACAATGTGTATGCAAAACTTTGGCAACCAAGCATAAATTCTTATTAAATGTTTACTGAATGATTTGAAACAATCTGTGTAGAACTTTTTAAAAAATAAAAACACCTATGCTACATAAATATTTTATTTGTGTAAGCACAGCCTTTAAACTTTTCCAAAAGTTTACCTTCTTTCCTAGGTCTTCTTTTCTATATCCTAGAAGTTCAAGGTATTTTCCACGAGAATCATCCTCAAAGTTTACCTTTAAAAAAAGACATATTCTTGAAACAAAGAATTGCATTTAAAGGCCTAATTTTTAATTAACTGCTTAAATTCCAAGCAGAATTATTAAAATTACCTAAAGTTTACTATATCAACCAAAAGGTTGTTTGTAAGAGAATCCAAAGAAGTTATTTTTTAAAATAGTAAGCCTACTAGTAATTAATTATCCAGGTTGAATAAAACTTACTTTTAAACTAATTTTTGTAAAAACAAAGTCATGTCCAAAGGTTACATGAGTGCAAAACTCACATTATGTGAAACATGTGATGTCCTAAAACTCTTTCTTAAAACTAATACTTACTCACAAATTTAACCTTACTGCATTCAAGATTTGTTTTCTTTGGAAAACTCAGAATTGAGAAATAGATATTCCCATGGAGACAAAATGACAAACCGGAAAATTCTATTTATTATTCTACTGTCGTAAATGCAACTCAGTAAAAGGAATGAGAAATGCCTTCAATCTCTCTCCCCTATACCTATTCCCTCTTTCCCCATTTTCCTTAATTAGACCTACTACAAAAATTAAATACTCTGTATTTTTATTATACTAAGCTCTATGTTCTAATTTTAAAATAGGTCTGTTGAATGTTATGTCTCTCTCACCTAAAAATAGCTATTATATTATTTTTTACTTATAAAAAAAGTATTTCATATTAGGCTTTTCACAGCAGAGAAGGAAGAACTCTTGACATAAAGTGTTAGGTCATGTACTCTCCATATGGTTTAATTTCATCAGGAGATCCCCAAATCACATTCTCTCGATTGTTTCTTCAACAGGAAGATAGATTTAGAATATGATGGAAATAGCTGAATTTGCAGATAATGAAATAAAATTGCTTAACACCAACTTTACCTTCAAAAAGGACCACACATTTTTCTCAAACTCAGTCTGGGAAGCATCAATCTTCTTCTGACAATAACTGACAAATCCTTGTGACTGCACGACCTGCTGAAGTTGGGCTGACCGGCTAAGGAATTCCTGTTCTGTTACGACCTGACTGATGCGCACGTGGTGCTGCTGCAGCTGCTGCTCAGCTCCCTGCTGAGGCTGTGTTCTGACACTCGCAAAGGTAACCAGTTTGCCTCCAAACTAGAATAGAACAAGTAAACAAAATCAGTTCTAACGACAAGGATGTGGCCCTCAAACGTACTGACTGTAAACCAGCTAAAGGAAAAGAACTCTGGCTCTGGATGCAATTGGTGATACACTCCCCTACTCCACAATCTGACCCCAGCCTTCAATTATTATTCCTCTTCACACCACCCACCTTCTACATAAAAGGTCCCAGTTGCTGTGCCCCACAATTTCTCACCTACTTGCTTTTACTAACTTCCACATACTAAATGCTACTCCTCTTCAAAGCCTGGGCAAATGTCACCTCTGCCATCCCAGACGCCCTCAGTATATTATATATCTTTTTATTTTTTTTGTGGTACGCGGGCCTCTCACTGTTGTGGCCTCTCGCGTTGCAGAGCACAGGCTCCAGACACGCAGGCTCAGCGGCCATGGCTCACAGGCCCAGCCACTCCGCGGCACGTGGGGTCTTCCCGGACCGGGGCACGAACCCGTGTTCCCTGCATTGGCAGGCGGACTCTCAACCACTGCGCCACCAGGGAAGCCCTATCTCTCTCTTTTGATTCAACTATTAGCTGTACGTATTTGCCTCCCTTTCTACTCTAGGCTCCACGTTTTAAAAGGTGGTGGATTATGCCGCTACAAAATATGCCATTTGACATAAGGATTATTTTGAGCTGAAGAATACTGAAAAACAACAGGAGCAAAAAAGGCACCCTGACCTCCTCTTTTCTTTCTGAAAGCAGAAGATGAAACTCACATGTGAGAGCTGCTCTCCCTACACCAGGAGGAAAGATACATCCTTATCACCAGATACGGGAGTCCAGGATGGGAGAACTCTATACAAAGAGACCTTGTTAAATAAAAATTATCTCCATCAGTCTCTACATATTTTAGTTACTGTTCCACAACTGCCATTCTTTGTTCAACCTAGCATATAAGCACTTAGGTTTTGCCACTCATTGGGGTCTTCATTTCTCTATGGGGGGGCTCCAATGTACATGTTTGCTGTCATTCTCCTATTAAGCAGGCTCAGAACTCTTCCTTTGGCCTCTCAAATTCATTCCTCAGGTCTAGGTATTGATGTCTTCTGAAATCTCTTGATTTCTTTCTTTTACACTGCTATTTTTCTGCCTAATTCTTTTTGCACTGAACTGCTGTATGACTGCACATCTACTCTTGTCTTTCCCCCTTCCAAACCATACTACATACTCTCATCTTCCTAAACAATAGACCTTTGATTATGTCACTTTTGGATTTAATTAATCTCTCATCCCTCTTGTCTGGTCTTCTCCACTATTTGCTCTCCTGCCTTTGAATCTTTGCTTTTATCACTTTCCACTTTACTTACTGAATCCTAACCATCCATCTAGTTAGTTCCTTCCTTCCCTAAGCAATTAAAACACTTATTATTATAAAATTATGTATGGACAAGGTTTAAAAGAAAAATCAAACTGTACAGAAAAGCCTCCCTGCCCCCCAATATAAGCTACTTGAGGACAGAGACTCTATCTAGTTCACAGGTATGTTTCCAGTGTCTAAAGTGGTACCTGACAAACAGAGGATGTTCACTATATATTTATCTTTGGAATGAAAAGTGCATGTCCACTCACTAATACTGAAGTATTATAAAGACAACAAATAACACTCCTTTCTTCCCCACGTGAGTCTGGAACCCAGTACGAGAACTGCAGAATCAAAATATCAGCTTTAGTGCTGTCATAAGGGCTGCTAGGTTAGAGGCTATAGTTTAGATGTCCAACCACAGTGGACCTTGTAACAATTAGAATGTAGACCCTCTCAAAAAGAAAAGAAGGAATGAAGGAAGGAGAGATAGAGAAGGAAGACAAGTTTAATCAAGTGGGGTAGGGAGAATGGTGCAAAGGTTGCACAACAAGGTGAATGTACTCAATACTGCTGAACTGTAAGTTTTAAAGCGGTTAAAACTGTAAATTTTGTTATGTATATTTTATTACAATTTAAAAGAAAAAAAAAAGGGAGTAGGTTTCACTTTTCCCGAGAAACCTTTCTGAGTGATGAAAACTCACAAACATATCTCAAACTCAGCCCTCTTCCGTCTGAGTGATCCTATAATAACACTTTACTGTAAGTCCTTTGTGTTTATGGACCATAAAAGCAAATCCACCTACTGAAAAGGAAGCCCCAACAGGTCTTCGGACCCACTTGGGTGGTTTCTTCAGAGGCAACACTATACGATGCTGAGCAGTCTGCTGAGGAATTTGTAACGGGGGAAGGGGCTGTCCTGTGCCAAATGGATCAAGATTCCCAAAAGATGATGAAAGCTAAAAAATAAAATAAAGTGAGATTTTTGAAACTTATGCAAGACTATATTACATGTTTTCAAGTCATATCCAAGAAATTTTTATCACAATTATCCAATTAATTGGTATCATTAATCAGTAAAGTTATTTTCAAAATAATTACACAGTAAGATGATTTTTTTCAGGTGTTATAATAAAAAACCTTAACACTTCTTATTACCTTGTCAACTTGTTTCTGCCTTAAACCATCTGCACTCCCTCCCATGATAGAATAAACACTGATATGCCCATCGAAGGAAGCAGCTGATAAGACAGCAGGATTTCTGGGACACCACTGAATATCAAAGCACCACTGTGTGTTGGTGGGAAGTTCATATAACACCTAGACCGCAAAAAAAAAAAAAAGTCAGAAAAAAGTATAGCCACTTTGTAGCCAAAACAGCTGAATTAATATGATCACAAATACAACTTTATTAAACATTTACTTTTACAAAGTATCCAGCCAGGAAAAACAACAATTGTAAAAATTTCTTTAAAGTACAAGAAAGTTCATTATGATAAAAAAAAAGAAATGCTGCTCAAAATTTTGACCAGATTTGGAATAAGTACATTTTAAAAAATGAGGTTTTCCTGTTTTTACTGAAATGGTACTAGAGGATGCACCCGAAAGACCAGAATACTCTATTAGGGTCAACTTGCTGAACTCTAAAAGATCGATGGGGTCCTAGCCAACCGACTTTGCCTGCCAAGATCCAAAGAACCACGTTTAAATTATTTGAAGATCAAATTTCAAAAAAAATTCTTGAGAAGGAAAAATTCACCGAGAAGTTTGGCTTCTTGTCAAGTGAGAAAACATGTATACATCATTCTTATTACTGCAGAATCAAAAGGGAATTTGGCATTATCAGTTTTCTTCAGAAGGAAAAGAATATAGAAAAACTATTAAAAATGGCTGATATAAATAAATAATGTAATAATTGTTTACTAACTTTACAATGTAATAATGTAATAATTGTTGCTAACTCAGTGTGATGGTAACTGATGCTCTTAGGAGCACAGGTTTTATGGCTTTAAGAAATAAATCAAATTTACTTAACTTTGGCTTCCTTGACATTTAAAATAATGTTTTATTTTATAAGAAAACAAAATAAAGTGAAAAGGCATTTAGCTTCCTCCTCTTTGATGCTTAAACTGATTTATAAGACTATTAGCTTCTTGATATCTGAATCACTTGTCTATTTCTAATTTGCATTTGAATAAAAATCTACTACAATTTTTAGTTGCAGCATGCACTAAAAGTTTATCCCTTCAAAGTCCAAGCACACACAACTAAGCATATGCAAAAAATCATTTTATCAAATTACATAGTTGAAAAAGAACAGTAATTTCCATGAATTTTGAACTCACTTGGGAAAGCACAGTGTAAAATGAAACACTTTCATTATTTGGTCTACAAATCTTATGAAGCAAAAATTATTTTTTCTCTTGTCTCCTCTAACATTAACGTTTCTATATTCTTACAGACATCACTGCAACTGAAAACTTTAAGCCACAAATCAAATAACAAAAGTGCTTGCTTTAATTTTAATGTTACAGATTAAAACCTATCGAACAGGGCTTCCCTGGTGGCGCAGTGATTAAGAATCTGCCTGCCAATGCAGAAGACATGGGTTCCAGCCCTGGTCCGGGAAGATCCCACACAGCGCAGAACAACTAAGCCCGTGCACCACAACTACTGAGCCTGCGGTCTAGAGCCCACGAGCCACAACTACTCAGCCCACGCGCCTAGAGCCTGTGCTCCGCAACAAGAGAAGCCACAGCAATGAGAAGCCCGCACACCGCATCGAAGAGTAGCCCCGCTCGCCACAACTAGAGAAAAGCCTGCGTACAGCAACAAAGACCCAATGCAGCCAAAAATAAATAAATACATAAATTAATTAGTTAAAAACAAAAAAAACACCCATCAAAGATACCTATTTTTACTAGCATACCATCAGGGCAACTAGGAAGGCACTTGCAATAAAAGTTTAAAAGCTGTAATTAGAATCTATGGTCTCTTGCCCACTAGTGAAAGAGAGGGAAACCATTCAACCATTAAGAAGAAGAAAAATAATAGGTAAAAGAGATTTTTAGCCCACAACCCAAAGCAAATGAAATTATATTTATATAATATTTATATTTAATAAGGTAAAATTCCCCATCTAAATTTCCATGGGTAGAACATATGACAAATATTTTATTATAAAGTATTATATTCTTGCTGTACAGTTCAGAAGAGAGATTAAAAACCTGCGTCCACTGATTTCCAAAAATCAAAGAGGATCTTCAGGAAAGGGAAAGCAAGAAAAAGACCCAAACCTTGAACACTCCTACTTTGAGGACACTTATTTCCAGAAAACACATTAAATAAATCAAACCAAGTATTTCTGAGTCTAGTTAAACACCTCTGATTGGAAATGGTGGGTGGGGGGTGATTACTAGGTTCAAAGACACTATTTCAATGATTGATATTCCCAGATGAAACAGCTGAGCTTAGATAATGCTCATAATAAAATCTCTGCTAGAGTTACATTTCACATACACCTCCGTCTACTTTCACGTTCTTAATTTTAGTCATGTACTAAAGAATTCATATGGAAATTTTCTTATTCAACCAGAGATAAAATATTATAATAGCTGTAAGTTTGAGAAACATTTCCTCCCCATACCTCTCCTGTGTTTGGGTTGGAACAGAGAATCTTAGCATCTTTTCCACAGCTCAGCAACAATTCAGGATCCGCCATGCTCCAAGCAATTGCCAAAATCCCCCTATAAGAAACACAAAGAGATGAAGAAATTTTTAATCTTGAGAAAACCAAATTATTTTTCTCTAGGTTTTGGAGACACACACTGCTAAGAGAAGTATAATTTCATATAATCTTTCTGGAAAGCAACTTAGCAATGTGTATGCTCTTTGATCATTACAAAGATAATACAGTATGCAGTGTATGACAGCAAAAAATGAAAACAAATGCCCAATAACACAGACAGCGTAATAATAAATTGCAGATCATCTTTTGAGGAGAAAATATGTAGTTAAAAATTATGCTGTAACCTACTAGAGAATGGACTTGAGGATATGGGGAGGGGGAAGGGTAAGCTGTGACAAAATGAGAGAGTGGCATGGACATACATACACTACCAAACGTAAAATAGATAGCTAGTGGGAAGCAGCCAATAGCACAGGGAGATCAGCTCGGTGCTTTGTGACCACCTAGAGGGGTGGGATAGGGAGGGTGGGAGGGAAGGAGATGCAAGAGGGAAGAGATATGGGAACATATGTATTTGTATAACTGATTCACTTTGTTATAAAGCAGAAACTAACACACCATTGTAAAGCAATTATACTCCAATAAAGATGTTAAAAAAATTATGCTGTAGAAATCTGTTTCTTATTATTATACACTGTTCACCAATGAAAAAAGGTTAACTCTGTACATAAGTTTGTATAAAACATATAATTACATTAAATACTTGCATAAATGGGGTTATGTATATATAAGGATATGTACAATAAAAGTTTTACCTATGGATGGGTAGGAAATCTATGTTTTCTACTCTTTGTTTACTAACTTTCTACTTTTCGTTACTGGAGTAGTTCTCCTATTACATGAGTTTTTTTTTTAACTAAAAGGAAACATTTTAAATTTGCCTCAAAGAAATATTACAGACCTAAATACTAAAGATTTGATTTTATAATTCTCTTTGTGTTTTAATATCCTTTGGATTTTTTATACTAAGTATAAACAGAGTAGTATTTTCGGTATTTCTACTTTTCGTTACTGGAGTAGTTCTATTACATGAGTTTTTTTTAACTAAAAGGAAACATTTTAAATTTGTCTTACAAAGAAATATTACAGATCTAAATACTAAAGATTTGATTTTATAATTCTTCTTGTGTTTTAATAACCTTTGGATTTTTTATACTAAGTATAAACAGAGTAGTATTTTTGGTAGATATTTTGAAAATTCAGATTAGCATCCCCTGTAAAAATAAAAAAACCCTCTATCCCACCATCCAGAAAAAAGTGCTATATAATAGTTGTTTTTTCTACATTCATGCCTCTGCTGTTTAGAGATGAAAGAAGGAAAGTTAACATTACCAGACCATGAAGAAAAATACTAGAAACTACAATTTAAATACCGGATACTAGAAAATAGTAGAACTACAGCTAGTAGATAACAGGGACTAGAAAAACACTAGAAACTAGAATTACGTTTGTGTATTTCTTAAAACAAAAACATACAAATTAATAATCTTAAATTCTCCTGAAAACATTACAGTAATTCTAAGATACAGTTTTTCAATTTCCAAAATACAGATAAACTTTATCATCAAAGTATATATTGTTTTTATTTTCCCCAAAAGTTGTTTTTAATTTGATGATATTTCTTACAATCTAAGTCCTCTCAGAATCAGGAAAATACGCTATAGGAAAAGGACCCAAATTATTTAAGAATGCCTTTTGTTTCCAACATTTTATTTTTTTTCAACATTTTATTTTTTAAGCATTAAAATCTTTGTAAAAATTATAAGGATAGTGTGATATACACCCTTATACTCCTCATGTAGATTCACTGATTTGGCCACATTTACTTTATGTCTTTCTCTTTCTCTCTCTACATATATATATTGACCATTTGAGAGTTAAATGCAGCTATTATGACATGTCACTTCTACACTTATCTCTGGGGATAAGAACATTCTCCTATATAATCACAATACAATTACATACTGAAAATATTTATCATTTATATGCAATACTTTAGAGTTCATATTCAACTTTCCCCAATTGTAGCAATAAAGAACTTTTATTGTCTCCGCTCTTTAGAATCTAATCGTGCATGTCAAAAATTTCAAGGTATGTCAAGAATGCCTTTTAAAGAAATCAGTATCATATTTAATATCACAAGTTAAGGAACATTTAGGTTCTTACTAAGTATTAAAAAAATCACTGAATTGTAGAACTGGAAGGGACCTTAAAGATCATATTATAATCATAATATACTCCAACTCTTGCATTTACTAGAGGGAGAAAATTGAGAACTAGTGAGGTTGATTTGCTCCTGGCACCCAGTATGGTATTCTATCTTGCTAAATTATGACCACTCCTAAAATTGGCAGCAGAATGTAATGTTAAGACCATAGATACTAGGATCAGTATGTTTGGGTTGGAAGTCAGCACTTGACTAGTTTTGAGACCTAAGCCAAGCTTATTAGCCTTGCCAAGCTTCAATTTCCAACGTGTAAAATGGGATAATAGTATTTACACCATAGGTTTGTTATGAGCCTAAATCAAGCTAACATTTGCAAATTTGGGATTAACATATACACACTGCTATATTTAAAACAGATTCCCAACAAGGACCTACTGTATAGCACAGGGAACTCTGCTCAATACTCTGTAATAAAAGGGCAGGGATTTTTGTCTGTTATATTACTGAATCCTAGCACAGTGCTTGGTACAGAGTACGTGTCCAATAAGCAAGTGTTGAATGAATAAATAAAACCTTACCCAATGTGAGAAAAATATTAAAACACCTCAGAATCATCCTTTCTTTACAAAGAGCTTATTGAAGCATAATATCTAAACAGGATTACATTCTGACCAGACTCTTTTCTCCTTTATAAGAAGCTCAAGGAGAGGTCACAAACCTTAAGACTTCTCAAAGTGTGTAATTCCACTATGGGGCAGTGGGTTTAAAGTTTTAGTTTACATATCCCCAAACAGGAAAGAAGAAAAAAGCCCAAAGTACTTAGAAAGTACTATAACATTAAAAGGGGTTTGTTTCTCATTTAAAAACATTGAACAAATGTGCATGAACTCCCTGGGTACCTGAATATTAATGATAGGAAATGGGCGTAATTACAAACTAAATTTTATTTTATTTTTTGGCCACGCCGCGAGGATTGCAGGATCTTAGTTCCCCAACCAGGGATGGAACCCGTGTCCCCTGCAGTGAAAGCACAGACCCCTAACCACTGGACCAGCAGCGAGTTCCCACAAACTAAATTTAATGTTACTAAAACTAACACAATTCTCATACCTTTTTTAGAGCATCCACACATTTATTAAAATTAAAGGCAGAATGAACCACCTAATTTCTCAAAAATGTTTGCTTTTTAAATTAAGATAAACACTCAGGGAAGAGATATGGGAACATATGTATATGTATAACTGATTCACTTTGTTATAAAGCAGAAACTAACACACCATTGTAAAGCAATTATACTCCAATAAAGATGTTAAAAAAAAAAGATAAACACTCAGAAATAAAACAAACTTTTCAATTGTTGCTTGACATTTAATGTTATGGAAGACTCTTGATAAGTATGATGAACCAAATAAAGATCAAACTGTATAAGGTCATGAGTTGTCCCAAAATGTTGTGATATACTAGAATTTTGATCTATTAACTGTTACTTGAAATAAGTAGTGGAAAATCCATTAACACATTTTCATGTTTTTGTGATGATTTGATTACCATTTTTTGGTATAGAATATCAGATGACTATTGCTTAAAATAAAAATAAACCACTTACATTGACTTTTACAAGACAGAGACAAAGTAGATTCCCTAATTTAAAAAAATTATCTGGGACTTACCTGGTGGTGCAGTGGTTAAGAATCCACCTGCCAATGCAGGGGACACAGGTTCAAGCCCTGGTCCGGGAAGATCCCACATGCCACGGAACAACTAAGCACGTGCGTCACAACTACTGAGTCTGCGCTCTAGAGCCCGCGAGCCACAACTACTGAGCCTGTGTGCCACAACTACTGAAGCCCGCGCACCTAGAGCCTGTGCTCCACAACAAGAGAAGCCACCGCAATGAGAAGCCCGTGCACTGCAATGAAGAGTAGCCCCTGCTCACCACAACTAGAGAGAAAGCCCGTGCACAGCAAAGGAGACCCAACCAAAAATAACTAACTAAATAAGTAAATAAAAAAAAATTATCTGATAATTCATAGTAAGTAAATACATTTTTTAAAATATACAAATTAAGTGTTTTTGGAAGAGCAGCAAGATACCTGGCATGGTTTTCTAGGACACGGAGTGGAGAGGAGGCAAAGCGAAGATCCCACATCTGGATCACTGGTAACCTGTCATCCTCAGAGGCAAGGACCATCTGAGTAGCAACATCAGGATGCCACGCCAACCCAGAGCAATGCATCTGTACATAGTTAAGGCTCATATTTTATCAGTCATACTATTTTATTTATTTATTTATTTATTTTTAGTCCACTATTTCATGAAAAGCCAAAATGAACATGAGGAATATGCCTTTGTTAAAGCTAAGAGTACCAAACATCAGCTCAGGCTTATTAAAAAAAAGAATTCTTATTTATTTATTCATTTTTTAATCTATTTTTATTTAAAATTTCAGTTTATTAAAAAACCCATACAACTATTAAATTCTATTAAACACTCTTAAACAGTAGTATTAAACATAAAAAGTTTAAAGGTTTTCAATTCAGCCAACCCTTTGATACAGAAAATCATTCTGGGCCAGAATAATTCTATACCAAAAATGAGTTCTCCTGTCAAAATTGTAACTAGGGGAGAAGTTTTATATAAATTTAAAATTTAATACTTTCAGAAAAATTAAAATAAAGAGATAAGATTTTAATGACAAAAAAATTCATTATCTTTCCTCTATTTCACCATAAAAATCAAGATAAAGTGTCTAAAGCAACAACTACTATTTCAATTTTCACATGGGATAAATTAATATTATTATTGAGAACTACCTGGAAGTTCAGATCCTATTAAGTATTCCAAAAGATGACTGAAATGTTTATTGTATACTTTATTCCACTGAAACTTGTTTTAAAATTTTTGACTCACTGAAAAATAATACCCTGAAGAAACATTCTTGTAAATAATGTTTTTTGTTGTTATTGTTGTTGTTTTTAAGTTATATATGTATTCTCTGATTTAGGCAAAGTCGTTTTTTTTTAAATGTCCAACTAAACAATGTAATTAAAAACAAATTAACAAGACAAGGCCTAAACTGTGTCTAAATTACTTTATAGCACATGATGACATAATATTAATGAATCTATAAAGCTGAAAATGTAATGTGTTATACAACAGCATATACTGTGTTAAGTGGGAGAACATCAGCTCACCTTAGCAGTGCCTAATCAGAAAAGATGAAGCCAGGAGTCTGGAAACAACAGCTTCATAGTCATAAAATTACTAGCAGGGAAAATTTTTACATTCTTGAGAAAGCTAAAGATGAATTAAAAAGTTGCTATAATGCTTTGGAACAGCTAGCAAAGCAAAACAACCAGTATATCATGGAATAACCCCCTTGATTAACCAATCTTTTTCTTCATCATTAATATATCCAGTGTGGTTTAGTAGGAATTTTATTATTTTCCCCAAAGGAAGAAACCTCTCATTCCAACATGATTGGTCCATAAAAAGACAGGATTTGACTTTATAGAAATTAGATTTGTTGCCT
>NW_006772469.1:544703-552720 GCF_000442215.2 Lipotes vexillifer | reverse complement strand
ATAGGAATAGCTAAAGCAGGAATAAAACATGTTTGTCACAAATCAATCACAAACTTACCCTGTTACTATGATCACTGACTTTGATGATGGGTTCATTTTTTCTAAGATCCCACACAGTGGCCCGGCCACTGGGATTGGCTGATGCCAAAATATGCTGAACTTGTCTGTTCCATGCAATGCAGCTGATATCTTCTGGGGGCTATAAGGAATAAACTACTAAAAGCCATTTCTCAATAATAATCAAATTTAACTACAAAATCTAATTCTTTTTAAAAACTGGATTACTTAAAAATCATATCTATTCATTCCAAAAATTTATTTTTATATTTTTAAGTTCTCAACATCATGCAATAGAGTTTAAACCTCAGGTATATGCCAATTCAAGTATTTTACCTTGTTTATCACCAGGCATTTATTAAGCTCCTGTTACAAACCAAGCACTGTTTCTTTACTTTGCAACTGCTCCAAGGTAGAAAACAGACCACAAAGTAGATGCTGGTCAATATGACAGATATCTAGGCAGAGCAAAAGTTACAACCTAGACCTAGAAAACTATCTTTAATAAATGGTAGGCCACACACTATCACTATGCTACCTTTCAGATTGCCAAAATGTTAGGGCCCGTTATAATGGCCACTCAAATTGAGTAGTCCATACCAGGGGTCCCCAACCCCCGGACCAGTACCAGTCCACGGCCTGTTAGGAACCAGGCCATGCAGCAGGAGGTGAGCGGCGGGCGAATGAGCGAAGCTTCATCTGATCTGTATTTACAGCCGCTCCCCATTGCTCACATTACCGCCTGAGCTCCACCTCCTGTGCTCCACCTCCTGTCAGCATTATGGTGAGTTGTGTAATTATTTCATTATATATTACAATGTAATAATAATAGAAATAAAATGCACAATAAATATAAGGCACTTGAATCATCCCAAAACCATCCCCCCACCCCAGTCCGTGAAAAAATTGTCTTCTGTGAAACCAGTCCCTGGTGCTAAAAAGGTTGGGGACCACTGGTCTATACAACATAAAGAAACTCAAGGAGGCAGGGGGAGGACTGTTCTTTCTCAACTTATTAGAATTACATAAGAAACAGGTTGAGTGTTTTTTTAAAAAATAAGTTTCCTCTCTAGTCTATGATTTTTATTATAAGGTTGGATATTGTTAAGATACCATATTATATAAAAGACTATACTATATAAAATATTATACCTAAGAAAATTATTAAAGACTTGTCTATTTTATTTACTACCATAAGTCTACTATATCAAACAGTGTCTGGCAGATGGTAAGTGCTAAATAAATATTTACTGTTGAAGGATTCACTGATACTCTAAAGAAACATATTTATTAATACTTTACTATGTTGAAGGAAAATCAGTGACATTTAAAAACTGATTTTAAACAAATATACTTTGTGCGAAAAAAACAAAGTGTAGAAAAACTGATTTTGGTTCTTTTGATTACATTGAAATCAATGTAATACCTGCGTTTTGGCTCCTGGTGTCATTGGAGTTGCAAAATTGTTTAAATCCCAAATGTAGATTTCAGATTCATTAGCACCAGAGGCCACCAGATTAGTCTGTAATAAGAAACAATTAACAACTAAATAGCACTTACAAATAATTAAGAGAACTCAGAATAATCCAATTCAGGGCTGGAAAGTCTGTTTTAAGGCATATAATTTTTTTAATTAAAAAAGCAAAATGCATGAATTCCTAAAAACTATGCATAACAATCTGAAATGTATATAGCTTTTTAAAGAAACATTATAAAATTCTATTAAACTAAAAAGACAATACATCTACTGACATTTTAATATAAGACATTAAAAAGTAATTGCATGGATAAATTCTTAGTTATGCAACTATATGGGGATTACTGCTTGTGGTTTGCATCTCTGGAAGGGGACCTGATTGTGGGAGACAAAAATAAGTCACCAATTATTGCTTCAGACAAATAGCCAAATCCTAAAATAATGGCATCTATCTCAGGATCAAAGCCAGCCTCTGGAGCTGGACCAAGATAGGGCTATTAAAATCTCTTGTGTTAAATCCTCCCACATTTATTTATTAAGAAATTTCTTTTATTGAAGTATAGTTGATTTACTTCAATTAAAAAAATATAGTTGTTTTAGTTTCTGGTGTACAGCAAAGTGATTCAGTTATATATATATATTATCATATTCTTTTCCATTATGGTTTATTACAGGATATTGAATATAGTTCCCTGTGCTATACAGTAGAACCTTATTGTTTATCTATTTTATATATAGTAGTTTGTATCTGCTAATCCCAAACTCCTAATTTAGCCCTCCCCTAGCCCTTTCCCCTTCGGTAACCATAAAGTTGTTTTCTATGTTTGTCCTCACGTATTTACATTTCATTTATGCTCAATCTTGTTACATTTCATTTATGTTCAATCTAGTTCCTGGTGGCACAATTTTAGGGTCAAAAAGACCCTAAAATTGTGATAATGAAGTACAGGAAGATAATGAGGTTCATATACTGACCTTCATCCTTACTGTTCACTCTCATTAATACTTCTATAAACAACTGACATATAACTATGAAAATAGAGGAATTCTGGTAGTAGCCACCTATGATACAAGACACTAACCAAAAATCAGCAGCTGTTTAATCCAATTAACAAAGGAATTAGCTATCTAATGAGTAAACGCAGAAATGAAGAAGTCAGGGTTTCTATATTTCTATATCCAAAGTATCTATTTATAATACAAGAAAAATAACTATTTTAAACATTCTTAAGATAATATTCAGGCTTCCCTGGTGGCGCAGCGGTTGAGAGTCCGCCTGCCGATGCAGGGGACATGGGTTCGTGCCCCGGTCTGGGAAGATCCCACATGCCGCGGAGCGGCTGGGCCCGTGAGCCATGGGCGCTGAGCCTGCGCGTCTGGAGCCTGTGCTCCGCAACGGGAGAGGCCACAACAGTGAGAGGCCCGTGTACCGCAAAAAAATAAAAAATAAAAAAAAATAAAAATAAAAAAAGATAATATTCATTTTCTGGTTATACTCAAGTATCCTAATAATTCAAGATCTTTATTTATTTATTTTTAAAATTTATTTATTTTTGGCTGTGTTGGGTCTTCATTGCTGTATGCTGGCTTTCTCTATTTGCGAGTGGGGGCTACTGTTTGTTGTGGTGTGTGGGCTGCTCACTGCAGTTGCTTCTCTTTGTTGCAGAGCACGGGATCTAGGCACATGGGCTCAGTAGTTGTGGCATGCAGGCTCAGTAGTTGTGGTGCACGGGCTGAGCTGCTCCGCGGCACATGGGATCTTCCCGGACCAGGGATCGAACCCGTGTCCCCTGCATTGGCAGGCGGATGTTCAACTGCTGCACTACCAGGGAAGCCCTTGAACCCTCCATTCTTCAAACAAATACACTCACTCATCAATCTGCACAGGCACAGTTTTAGCTTTCAATTCCAAGACTGAGGCACAGCAGATTCATATACTTATATAAAATAAGCAGCACATCATCTCAAGAATTAAGAATAAATGTCAAAAGTCTAACCTGGAAAATGTTCACATCCAAGGCTCTCACTGGGCCAGTATGTTTGTCATTCTGGGCAATCACAACTTCCTTATCACCAGCTATAATTTTAGAAGGATCATAAAGAATAATATTTCCATTTTCACCACCTGCAATCAGAACTCCAGAGACATCTCCTTTGGAATCCATCTTATGAGGCCCCCAAATCAACTTGTGGTACCTTTAAGAGAAAATGAGCAAAATAACTCTTTTTTGAAGTCAAATAAATGTAGAAAAGAATCTGAAATTATACATTTAATTGTTTTCAAAAACACTTCAAAAACACTGCTTCTCCTCTATTTCTGGTAACTGCATAACTTGGTGAAATGGCATTTTAGTTTTTATTTATACTCATACATACATGTTTCATTTTGTAATCTTAAAGAGTATAAAAACTCATTTGTAGAGCTAATATGACAAAGTACACTTGATTTGTGTGTCAAAAGATATGAGCTTAAGAATGGTTTTACCATTTAGAATCTGTGAGACCCTAAGCCAGTTACTTTGGTTCATTTATAAAATAGAGCTAATCAACCACCTCCCTGATTTTACTTGACTACAGAAGTACTCACTAACAAATTACCTGTTACATAGTAAAGGAGTTAAGGGAGTCATCTGAAATTTTCTAAGAAAAATAATGTATTCTGAGAGTAGAAAAGTGACATCAAAATTATGTCTATTATGACAAGTACCCCATTGGTGGAGAATAAAAGATTATGGTTTGGCATGGTGGCAGCGTGGAGATATACAAGACAAATGGTGGTGAGGAGAAAAACTGCTAGACGAAAGGTATCTGGGGTTCCCGTCACAGTGGGAGGGCTTGGAAGACTATGGGAGGTCCCATGAGACTCCATCATCTGAACTGTATTGTTAGCTAAGGTAAAACTCTTCCCCAAAACTTGCCAAGCTATTAAGGCAATAAAGCATATTTTACTACTCAAAGAAAAGTGTCTTTCTCTGCATTATAATACAGCTTAAGTACTTGGAAAGGTGATCTAAACACCTATTTGTATCAGAAATCATGTCAATAAAATTCTCTCTGAGATGTATTTTTAAATATAGATAAGTACAAGGGGAAAAAAAAACCAACCTCCATTCAGGGAAAATCACTATTAACATCTTAATATTCATCCAACTACTCCTTTTTCTAGTTGTAAACAGGTGAGATAAAGGAGATAAAAGAAAGTAACTCTACTATATCGTAAGAAAAGAATACTAGAAACTAGAGCCTCTCCTTCCTATCCTACACAGAACAGTCAGTAGTAAAAAATTCAATAAAACAGATAGACAATTCTTTTACTTCCGTAGAAATGCACTCGTATATTTTTTCACAAAATATTTCATGTCATTGATAGTATTCCTTACAGTTTCTAATAATGGAACATTTGTAGACACACTAGGCATCAACCACAACATATAATTGAATGAATAATCATGTGAATTTAAGGTTGAATCTCATACCTGTGAGAAGAAGAGAAAGTAGCACACAATTTCATATCCAAGGATGGATCAGAAAGGTCTAATTCAAATATCTCAAGAGAAGCACTGGTACTAAATGTTGCATCCAATTGTTGAGCAGATGTTCCTACAGAAAATACATTCATGGTAACTACACATGCAAAAATAAAAGACTCAGAGAAAACCATACAAAATAATGCACACTTTTCAATCATCTCACTCATGAATGCTGCACTCGTGGCTGAAATCTCAGCACATATACCACTGAGCAGATGCTTAAATTACTATAGCAATAAGATTCTGATGCAAAGCTCAGAGATGATGTTTGTACGAGTGGGTAGTGAAGATAAATTTTTAAGCCTATAGATATTTTAAAACCTCTCTGTAAAAACAGTCCCATGCTTATAGTTACAAATGATATAACTCCAACTCTTTTTATATAAAAATGCTAGCATCAAAACTGTTCTTCATTCATTCAAACTGATATTTATTAACCTTTTTACATGTTATCTATTGTGCTTAATACTCGAGGAATAAAGATAAAGCACAATTCTGTGAAGTGGGGAAGACACTCTAAATGTAACAGACCATGATTAATGCTATGATGTACAAGCACAGAACTCAGCTGATCCGAAGGTTGGACATTATCTCGCCAGGGAAGGAGAGACTTTCTAGAGGAGATGAAGCTTAAACTGAATTTTAAAGGACAAGTGTAAATAAGTCAGATGTGGAAGAGAAGAAATTAGGTGACTCATACTATCTTCTCTCTGTTGAACTTACCTGTAGCTAGGTAAATGGGATGATTCTGGGCAGGGCTCCATGCCTGCATGGCTGTACGATCTATTTCCTTTAACTTCATCCTGCTAAAGAAAATATTTCACACAGAAATATAATAAACATGTAATATGGAACAAAGAAACATTTTTTTACATAGAAATATACTAGACAAACCAATACATCATTAGTAGTGCTGGAATGCCAATAAGTCAAATTGGTCTACATATCATTTGTTGGGAAATGTTCAGTATTAGAAAGAAGAGAAACTTGTTAAATTATTTTGAGACAAATATAGGGCTATTCTAACTGTTTACAGATTATAGCTCTTCAGTTGAAAAATCAGTCTGGAAAGAAACCTGCAAAAACAGGGACAGTATTTGGTTAATTAATCTTGGTACACAATATGTTTCTCAGACAAGACAATATGGGTGGCAGTATATCAGGGGTAAGAGAAGGCACATAATAAACAAAGTGCATCTTCCTGGAGCAGGATTACTCAACAATAAGAGCAATTTGAAAAGTTAATTTAAATTAAAACAGACTAACACAGAGGAGAATAAAGCAAACCCACAGATTTGATAAAGCAGAAAAATTTTTTTGAATGGTCACTCCAAGCTACAATCCCACACACCATTATTTTATATATTCTCTGTTAAAGTTACTCTGGTAGAAAAATTCAGGAGGTACTGTGCTATAGCATAAAAAAAAAAATTGTTATTTTACATAAATGCATTCACATGGCATACTATTCCACTGTAACATGTACCATAATTTAATTACTTAGTCTGCTACTGATGAACACCTGAGCTGTTTCTAATCTTTTGCTATTTTTACAAACAATGCTGAAATAAATGGCCATATATACATGTTATTTCACTCATGGGCAAGGAGAGCTGTAGATTTCCAGAGGTAAAACTGATGTGTTAAAGGATAAAAGTAATTTTAATTTTGATGGATACTGCCAAGTTGCCCTCCATGGCAACTGTACCTTTTCATACTCCCAAGAGTAATCCATAAGTAGCTGCTGCCCTACAGACCTTCCAGGGTAACCAGCATGATAGGTGAAAAATGTTAGCTCTGGATAGTTGTAACTTGCATTTCTCATATTATAAATAATGTTGAACATCTTTTTTTATATGGTTATGGGTCATCCATATTTCCTTCTCTGTCACCTTTTCTGTCTATTCTTGCCTACATCATTTGCCCATTTTTCTATTAGGCTGTCAGACTTTATCTTTGCTTTTGCTTTTTTTTTTTTTACAAAATTTTTTGTAAAAAATTTCACAAAATTTTTTACAAAATTTACAAAATTTTTACAAAATTTCCATTTTGTACAAATTTTACAAAATTTCCATTTCCATTTTTAAAAAAATAGATTTTATTTATTAGAGCAGTTTCAGGTTCACAGAAAATCTGAGTGAGAAGTATAGAGAACTCCCACATACCTCCCTCCCTTGCCCTCTTTCCTCCCAAACGCAGCCTCTCCACTCATCAACATCTTGTACAGCGCAGTGGTATATTTGTTACGATCAATGAATCAACACTGACACATCATTATCAACCAATGTCCATTGCTTCCACTAGGATTCACTCTTTGTGTTGTATATTCTATGGGTTTTGACAAATGTATAATCCACCGTGTTAGTATCATTAAGAAGCTTCCCTGCCCTAAAAACTCTCTTGTGCTCCACCTATTCATCCCTCTCTTCCTCTGTCCCTCCTCTTTCCTCCCTCCCTGGTAACCACTGATTTTTTTTACTGTCTCCATAGTTTTGCCTTTTCCCAAATATCATTTAGTTATAATCATACAACATGCAGCCTTTTCAGATTGGTTTATTTCACTTAACAATAGGCATTTAAGGTTCCTCAACGTCTTTTTGTGACTTGATAGCTCATTTCTTTTTAGCACTGAAAAAATATTCCATTGTATCAATGTACCATGATTTTTATTTTTTTACAGACAAATTTCTCGCTTAAAAAAAACTGGTTTCTGAATTTTGATTAGTTAGAAAGGCTTTCTGCATGCTAAAGTTATGAAGACATCCATCAATAGTTTTCTTCTAGCAAATTCATTTATGGCTTATTCTTTTTTAATTTTTTTTTTTTTTTTTTTTTTGTGGTAAGCAGGCCTCTCACTGTCGTGGCCTCTCCTGTCGTGGAGCACAGGCTCCGGACGCGCAGGCTCAGCGGCCATGGCTCATGGGCCCAGCCGCTCCGTGGCATGTGGGATCTT
>NW_006772469.1:468460-543934 GCF_000442215.2 Lipotes vexillifer | reverse complement strand
CCAGGGCATGAACCTGTGTCCCCTGCATCGGCAGGCGGACTCTCAACCACTGAGCCACCAGGGAAGCCCTATAATGTCTATGTTCTTATTGCTATATGAAGGCTAATGATTTCTTTACATTCATTTTTAATTGTGCTATCTTATTGAATTCTCTTCTTGAAGTAGTGCTTCAGCAGATTCTGTTGGGTTTTCCACATATACACTCCTACCATGTGCCAACAGTGACAGTTACTTCCTCATTTCAAATTGTCATTCCTCTGATATCTTTCTCTTGTGTGAGCGAGCTAGTACTAATAGTACCATATTCAACAGTAGTGATAACAGCGATATTTTTGTCTTGTTTTGTTCTTCAGTGAGAAAGCCTATTGTATCACCACTGAGCATGGTTTTGGAATTTGAGATATACATACATATATTTTTGTGTGTATATATACATATATACACACGTTTCTATCTGTACAATATACATATATATACAAATATATATATGGAAATGACCAATGATTACTGTTTTACTGAATGCTATTCATAAAGACTGGGTGTTAATTTTGTCAAATGCTTTTTCATTAGGTAATTGGAGATGACCATATGATTTTTCTCCCTAGGTCTACCAATAAAACAAATTACACTAACAGATTTCCTAATATTGAACCATCTTTTCATATGCTAAATAAACTTCTCTTGACCATGATGTATTGTTCTACTACTGTGCTGCTAGATTTTGTTTGTTTAAAAGTTTCACTCCTAGAGCCTTAAGTGAGATTCAATCGATAGTTCTCTCCTTTTGTACAGTCTTTGTTAGGTTTTGGTATCAATGTTATACTTGCTTCATAACAAAAGTGGGAGTTTTTCTATGTTCTGGAACACTTTCAATAACAGCATTGGAATTACTGGGTCTTTAAAGATTTAACAGAATTCTCCTGTGAAACATCTGGGTCTGGTGCTTTTTGGGGGAAAGTACTCCTTTGGTAATTTTCTCTATTTCTTCTATGGATATTGATCTAGTTGAAAATTTAAAAAATTAATTAATTAATTAATTTGGCTGCATTGGGTCTTCGTTGCTGTGTGCAGCCTTTCTTTAGTTGTGGCGAGTGGGGGGTACTCTTCGTTGCGGTGCGCAAGCTTCTCACTGTGGTGGCTTCTCTTGTTGCAGAGAACGGGCTCTAGGCATGCAGGCTTCAGTAGTTGTGGCACGCAGGCTTAGTTGCTCCGTGGCATGTGGGATCTTCCCGGACCAGGGCTCAAACCCGTGTCCCCTGCATTGGCAGGCAGATTCTTAACCACTACGCCACCAGGGAAGTCCTGAATTCTCTTTATTCAAGGTCATTTTTTGTAAATTACATTTTCCTATGATATTCCTTTATTTTTTTTACAATTTTCTAATTTATTTGTTTAGACTCAAACATAGACTCATGATTCTTTTATTCAATGTTATTATTTTTTAATATTTATGTATTTATTTGGCTGTGCCGGGTCTTAGTTGCAGCATGTGGGATCTTTGTTGCAGCATGGGGTATCTGTAGTTGTGGCACGCAGAATCTTTTTTTAGTTGTGGCATGTGGGATCTAGTTCCCTGACCAGGGATGAAACCCGGGGCCCCTGCGTTGGGAGCTCAGAGTCTTAGCCGCTGGACCACCAGAGAAGCTCCCCATAATTCTCTTAATTTGTGCTGTGTATGGTGATTAGTCCTTATTTATTAAGAATATTTGTGTTTTGTTTTCCCTTACCCTCCTTTTAAAAATTAACTTAGCTACTGACTTGCTTACTGAGTATTTACAAACAGCCAAATTTTGGATTTACTTATTCCACTTTTCTTGTTTTTGAATTCATTAATTTCTGCATTTATTTTTCATTAATTCCTTCCTTGTACCTTCTTTTGGTTTACTTTGTTCTTTTTCTAACTTTTTAGTTAAATGCTTCACTTACCCATTTTTATTATTTCTTTAGGCTTTGAATTTCCTCTGCACACTGCTTTAACTGGATCCTATACATTACTAGTGTTTTCATCATTATGATCACCCATTTTACAATTTCCATTTGTATTCTCCATTGATACAACAGTTTGAATTTAATATCCAAGTGGAGGGGCCTTTATTTTTACTGCATTGTGATTTTTCTGTACTATTTCTTCTTTATGAAATTTACGTAAGTTTTCTTTGGGGCCTATGCAAGTTTTTGTAAATGTTCCAGAAGACCTAAAAAGAAGGGGTGGTCTGTTTTCAGAGTTCAATATATGTTAATCAAGTCTACCCTACTAACTTAATTGTTTAAGTCTTCTATATCCTTATTATTATTTTTTTCCCCACTTGATCTGTCCTGGATCAAGAACAGCAAATTAAAAGTATCCTGCTACTAGTGCATTTGTGCTCATTTCTCCTGGTATCTCCTAAAACTTGCTTTATGAAAGTTACTTTGTTATTCAGTACATAGTTACATATTTACATACTGAATACATAGGTAGACAGATATTCACAATGCTAAATGTTCACTGTCAAATACATATTTTAGCTTTACAGGATATTTTTCATCTTAAATAATGCCTTTGGACCTGAATTTCACTTTGTCCCATATTGAGATCAATAGCCTAGCTTTCTTTTTATTTGCCTTTACGTGTGCTCTTTGGCCTTTTCAACTTCTGAACCATTTTGTTTTCTCTGGCTATCTTGAATCCAGTGAAAAAAAATCAGGTTTTGCTTAGTGATCCAATTTGAAAATTTTTAAACAGATTAGCTAATAAATGTATTTAAAATTTACTGATATGACAGAAATGGTTACTCTCATTTCTATCATAGTCTGCTATGTTTGGTTTTATAATGTTAAACAATGTCTTTCACTGTTATCTATTTTTGTGTGTGTATTTTTAACTTTTTTGATAATTAGACTGATTTGTATTTTTGTTCTAGTACATGTTTGTGGTTCCATCTTTGTTACTATAATTTTAAATAATTTCACTTAGTACTGTTAATCCTCTATTTCTTTACACAGTTAACTACTATGAGCACTAATAAAATTAGCTTACATAATCTTACTGCCTCTCTTGCATCACAGTTATAATCACAGTATTCTCTTTCTCAGTGTTTACCTTTGTACTGCTAAATATGCTTATACTTCTACTAACTGATTTGTCAGCTTTAAATGATGTTCTTTGACTCCCAGCCATTATAGATTAGGCAATCCACAAACTTATTCTACCTCCAATTTTCTTCTTACTTCCCAGTTCTCTTAATTTTTTACTTTTACGACCAATTCCTACATCATCAGATATTTAACATGTACATTTTATTCTTTCTTCCTTATTCCCACTTTTGTTTTAGCCTCAGGTCTACTGTAGTTAAATATACTCAATGTTCTCCAACAGTACTCTTGCCAGTTTTCTTACTCATCTCTGGAGGATGAAGTTCATCCTCCAACAGTTTCCTTAAGAGGGCCTTAGACTAAAAACATGCCCTGTGTCTTACATGGCCAAATTGTTTATACTTGATGAACATTTTACAGATAATAAAATGAAGGCACAGAAAGATTAAATAATTTGAACACACTAGCAAGGGGCAGAGCCAAGATTTGAACTCAGAGGTTTAGCTCCAGAGTCCAAGCTCTTACTTGTTATTACAAGCTCAAGTTTTCAATTTTAATCATAGAAGAAATATTAACATTTAGGAGAAATAATGAATGGCAAATAAACTACAGTGCATGATGAAATTAAGGGAAGAAGACATGTATTTTAGAAACAGCCTAGTTTAGGCAAAAGTGGATAGAAGGTTGAATCACATAGCTTAGAGGCAGGGCCTCTGGAGTTAATCCTCAACTTGAATACTGGGTCTGTTACTTTTGACACCTTCAACACATTATTTGACCTCTCTGAGCCCCAATTCCTACCTACATTTGTAAGATGGGGTTAAGAGTGATTACCTTAGGGGATATTGTGAGGTTGAAATGAGATAATGTATTTTACAGAGGTCCAAACACAAATTAAAATGTGTTTTAATATGCTACTTTAAAGATTATTACTATCATGAGATTAATCAAGAAAACTGCACATCTAGTTTCCTAAGATTATTATGAAGAAAAAAAGGAAAAACAAAATCCCAATTTTCTAAGAAGTGAAAAAGAGGCCTATTTTCTTTATATGAAATTCCCTCTTTTTCCTCTCAGCCAATTGTCTTTAATAGTAAGTTCAAATCCCAGGTCTTTCATGAAATCTGCCCTACTGGTCCAATCCACACTGATCTAAATAGTCTCTTAACTCTTTACATTAGTCTGTACCACACTTCAAGCATCTTACAATAAAGTGTCTTATTTATCTTAATAAAACTTTTTAACATTCTATTAGTACATATTGTTTACATATTTTCCCATTGCCTGTTTTACCAACTGTTTTATATGTCATCTTGTCTCACCAAATCGACAAATACTGTCATTTTTTCAATCAAGTGTTACAGCTTTTACCCTTTTTGGACTCAAAATTTCTTAGCACAGAGTGAGATACACAGACAGTTTTGCTTGACTGATTTTGAATGTCTGTATTTATGGGAATACAAAAAGACTGATGAGCTAGAAAGACCAATTTCAAGTAAAATATTTAATTTTTAAATTCTTCACTGTTTAAAACTTAACTTATTTAAAAAATAGGGGAAAGTACTAAAGTGCCTTTAGAATAATTTCTAAAAGTGAAAACAAAATAGCTACATATATATAAATTTTTTTTAAAACCAAATGGAATATATTTACAGTATCTTTAGGAGGAAAGGTACAACAAGGGCTACTGAATTCATGAACACTTAGTTAATGTGTAACATTTACTAAGAGAGAGACAAATTCACAAGAACATAAAATGGTTAAGTAGGAATTCAAAGCATTTATAAAGTCTATTTCTTGGCCTTAGTACTCAATGTTCCACCAGAAGCAGTTCCACTTATGAACCTGTACTGAACATAAGGCTTAAATACCGTTGTTTAAAAAAAACATCAAATCACTCTACTACAAATGGCCTAGAACTACATTAAGCAGTCTGAATCTAATTAGACAAGAATACCATAAACTACATATTACAATCACTCTCAAAACTATTAAGAATACTATGGAGGGCTTCCCTGGTGGCGCAGTGGTTGGGAGTCCGCCTGCTGATGCAGGGGACACGGGTTCGTGCCCCGGTCCGGGAAGATCCCACATGCCGCGGAGTGGCTGGGCCTGTGAGCCCTGCGTGTCCGGAGCCTGTGCTCCGCAACGGGAGAGGCCACAACAGTGAGAGGTCCACATACAGCAAAAAAAAAAAAAAAAAAAGAATACTATGGAAATATAGCTTCATCTAGATACATGTGTGTTTCCTCTTAAAAATGACCATTTAGTTGTAACTAGTTTTCTTGAAAATATGAAGAAAGAAGTCTTAGATTAAAACGTGTATTTCCCAAGTGAGACTTGCTTTAAAAACTTTGTGTAATTTTTTTCAATAATGTATGTGATTAGAATTCACGCTATGTAGATTTGTTTCATTCAAGACTATTTTACACAGAACATACTTGTGAAAATATTAAAAGAAAAATGTGAGGACAATGGTTTGTTTACATATACCCCCTATAAGACAACATCTATAGCACAGCAGTTAAAAGTATGGAGACTGGAGCTGGCATCCTTGGTTTAAATTCCAGCTTCACCATGTCCTAGCTCTGACTTTAAGCATGTAACTTTATCTATGTGTGTCATGGCTAACCATTTGGTAAAATAACTGTAATAAAAGTACGCCATAGGTTTGTTGTGAGAATTCACAGAGAACAGTCCCTGGCACCTGGTCAATCAATGCTTGTAAACGGCAGCTAATACAAAAGTCACAATTTAAAATGTTTACCCCAGTGAATCTTCAAAAGAATACATCTACTGAAGAAAATATATGATCCGGAAAACTTTTATTTATTCATCCAAGTTTGTCTCCACAGCAATTGTGTGCAGTTAAGTGAAAACTTATTTTTCTTTCTGCATTTTCTAAATGCTAATTTTGTGAAGCAACACTAAAACCCAACAGTACTATTCTCTAAAAAACACCAACCTTACAAAGCTACATATAGAGCTGACCTAAACCAGAAAGTAAAAAGTGCAAGAGGTAACAGAACTGGAAACTCTGACTCCCAAACCAGGAACACAATCCCTAGCTGCCACTGTCTTTAGTAAAAATCCATCTTGTGTGGGCAAAATACCTCATTATGGATGGGCACATTTGTTCTAGAGAATTTGTTTAATGTTATTGATGTTCTAGGCTCATCTCACTCAACAAAAACCAAATCAAAGAAGCAACTGTGCATTGGTGAACTAAATGGAGTCACACTTATCTGCAGTCTTAATAAACAAAACTTTCTGAGCTGAAATTAACTTATTTTAGAATGACAACACTTCTAAAAACAATTGAAAAATCAATTTAATAATATCAACTTACAAGAATCTTTAATTTGGGATTTGTAAACCTAATGAAAATATACAGAAAATCCTATCCGTGTGTATATGTGCATTTTTTTAGGAAGATGATCCAATGATTTCATCAGATCCTTAAAAGAGTGAAATCCCAAAAGGTTGAGAATCATTGCTCTTTACAGTCTACAAAAATTTCTTTCCGGTCTTATGCTATTAGTTTCAGAAAAGAACTTCCTTATATACAATTAAGGAATAAATTGTAAATCCACTCAAAATCTCATATTTCCTAAGTAAACTTAGATGTGTGTAACAGAAATTCGCAACAACAAAAACACTTCAACTTATCCAAAAGTTCTTAGAGTCTACGAAAGTTTCCCAGAGCTGTAATTAAGGGACAATGAGAAACCAGGAGCACAGAAGAACCACTAAGAAAAGGTAAGTAAACTTTAGCCAACTCTAGAACAATCGTTATGTTCAGAAAACTTAAGACAGCATGAAACAAGGACGAGGCTCATAATTATTGATTAAATAGAGTTACAGTTGCCTACAAAGACAATCAAATTTCAGTTTTCTGTGGTTGGAAAGACAGTTTAGGAGGAAGGATTTGTCACCATCAATGCAACTTCAGAATGACCTAGGTAAAATTAGTTCCTTGCGCTCACGGAAAAGTTTATAATGCTCATAAGCCCAGGCAATATTTTGATTTATTTTACACCTGCCCCGTAATTTAACCTCGTATAATAGTAACTTATTAGCAAAAACATACAACACTCAATGGTACTTCCTTCGAGGTATAGGCTGCGACCGGCGACTACTGCCCTTAAAATAATCCAATCCTCGTTAAATGACAATAGCCTATAGTTAAAACCTACGAACCTTTAAATCTGGCAACAGTTCAAATAGCAACAAAAAATTCCAAACAAACTAAAGTCAACCAAAGTAATCCTGAGGTTTGTTTCCTTCCCTCGTCCTTGGGGACCGCACCTCTTTGTGCACAAGGATCTGAAGGTCTCCTAACCTCAGACGCCAGCTACGGGCGCCGGCAGGACACCCTGTCGCAAGCCTCAGGGGCGCCTCTGCTCAGCAGTGGAAACGTCGGCGGATGCGGACCGGGCGATCTCCAAAGCAGCCTTGACGCCAGGCGTTGACCCGTCGGGCCCGAAACGAAGACCCGGGCGCGCCTCCACCAGAGGCCGGGCCGCAGGCTGGCGGTGACCAGCGGAGACCGAGGCCGGGATACGAGCGTTGGCCCAGGCTCTCCCTGAAGGACCAGGGCCCTCAAAGAGGAAAGAAGGGGACAGGCGGACATACCTGGCGGGGACCCCCGGCGACCAGTTCCTACAGTAGCGCCGCGCTCGTCGGACTCTCCCAGCATTCGCCACCGCCCCTCCTCCTGGCCAGGGCCACCTCCACGTTCCGCTCCAACGTGGCAGCCGCAACCCCGCCCAGCCGGCTGTCCGACGCTTCCGGGAGCGACGCCTTGCCCCGCCCGCCCCGGCGCGCGGCCGGCCACGGCGCGCGGCCGGCCACGGCACTTCCGGGAGCAATGGCGGAGGAGGGGGGGTTCGGTCCTGCGCCGCGCGCGTCCCCGTGAGGTTAAGGATCGGTTTTCGGCGGTGGCGTGCGGTGGCGGCCAGGACGACGCGAAAAAGAAAAATCCTGCTGGGCGTAGCTGTCTAGCGGAAGAAGGGCCCCGGCCCGCAGGAACGCCACGTAGCACTGGTCCTGTGAAACGTCAGCAGCCCCCGCGACACTGCCAACGCGACCAGCCACCGAAAATCGGGCTGCAAGGGCCTTATTGCAGCAACTGTAACTGTGACTGGGCTCTTAAAATTGCTTACTTGGTTCTACGGCATTGCTTACTGAGACTTCTTTAAAACCAAACGGATCTGTTTATACCCAAAGGCGTGGACGTACTTGATTTGTTACTCTAAATTTAGAGACATACTGGGGTAAATAAGGTATTCCAGTTAGTATCCTGCGGTACTATTTGAGATCTGTTAGCATTTGCCTTCACTGTAACTATGCTAGTTTCACCAGAGCCTGGCATCTAATTAGTGCGTTGCCTGGATGTTGTTTCTAGTTTACGGAGGAATTATTTCACAGCGAACAGTAAAGCCAGAGGAAAATCACTTGCTAAAGTACAGAACCTGTATAGTTCTCTTCCCCTTACACCAGTCAAGGGTCTTTTCTAAACACCTTCACTGGAAGTAGTATCTCTTTTTTGCACACACAAAGCAAAATATAGCAAACACTCTTATTCAAGACAGTAGGCACATTTGTACTCACTGTACTCCTTCCAACACCCTTTTAGCGTTTTATACTTCTGGTTCCGTTTAAAAAGCAAATTTATTTCTGTAGGGCTGAAGTAGACCTGCTCAAGAGTCTTAGGATACAATTGCTAATTTCTATAATTCTAAAAAGCCTTCCATTTTTACTTACCGCTGCAAAGACTAGTTTACCTAAAAAGGTGTCAATAAAAATCCCTGACTTAAAAAAGTGGGACCATCATTTGAGTCAAGTGAAAACAAACATTGAATTTCCTACTGCCCCATCCCCCGAAGATCCCCCACCCTACTACCTGTAAGTGTGCAATGGTATGGAAAAGTATTCATAAGAACAACTTTCTCAAAACTCAATGATGCAAGCAGTGGTTACATTCTTTGGTATACAATTGTACAGTTCAATTACATGTCCCTATTGCATAAATCAAACTGCAAACCTCTCCACCCCGGAACCCCCTTTTTGTAGGCCCTGTGAGCTAAGAATGGCAAAAGAAAAATGTTTCATGAGAAAATTACATGAAATTCAAATTTTTGTATCCACGAAGTTTTATTAGAACAGAGCCATGCTAAATGGTTTGTTATTGTCTATGGCTGTTTTTAGTGCTACAAGGGCAAACGAGTATTTGTTAGAGACTATATGGCCCGCAAAGCCTAAAATATTTACTATATGGCCCTTTACAGTAAAGTTTGCCAACCCCTATTCTATTAGACAGGATTTTACCTACAAATGGATTAATGCTCAAAGTCCAAATGAGACATTTAGTATTATAAATTTTTACTTCAAAGACTTGATGTAGTAGCATACAATGTGAAAAATGTCAATTATAATATATTTGGTTATAAGGCTAAAATATAGTGGTTTCTCAACTTGATGTATTTATATCTGGTTGAATACAGAGACTCCTTAGCTTGTTTTAAATGCAGGAGGTTCTGGCTTTGACTATGCAAGCTGAAACTCTGCAAAGTCTTAATCTATGGGATTAACAATCTATGATTATTCTGTAACCTTAAAATTTGCCAAAACATTAAAAACCCTCTTGGTGTTGGTTATAAATGTAACATAGTAAAATTAATATTTAAAACACTAGAAACATTGGGGATTCCCTGGCAGTCCAGTGGTTAGGACTTGGCGCTTTCACTGCTGGAGCTCGGATTGAATCCCTGGTAGGGGAACTGAGGTCCAACAGGCACGCAGCACAGCCAAAAAACAAAAAAACCCCAAAACCGAACAATCCCCCCAAACAAACAAAACCCCAAAACAAACCACTAGAAACACTGAAAATTATAATGTTTTATTTTTTTATAAAAAATGTATCAAGTAGTTTGAAAAGTGCTTGCTTTCTTCACATTATATGGCAACATGGAGTGTGCATCTTATCTCTGCCTTGGCAAACTGTCACACTCCTTTCTAAGTTTGAATCAGCTTCCAAAATTTTATCCTTTGTGCCGTCAATGTCATGAAACATCTCTGAAAGTTCCTTCAATGTGAAGTTTTTCAACAGCATGACTTCTGAGACACGTTCATCCTTTACAACTGCTTTACTCACGTAAAACTTTATATTCGCCTTCACTACGTTCTGCCTCCTGCATATCTAGAACTATTTCTTGAATGGCACCAGTGTCAACATTCCCAGGATCATCTTTATCTTCTAACTCCATTTACATCCCATCCAAATCCTGCAGTTTTTTGCACAGTACAGTCTCTCACTACTGTGCAAAGCAAGGACTGCCTGTAATTCTTGGAATCTTGAGTGCAAAGGATGCTAAGGAGTAGCATCCTTATCTGAGCTTGTAGCTTCACCAGGTAGCTTAACATTAATCAATTCATGTTGACTTCTGAAACAATGAAACCAGCCTTTACTGGCAGTAAACAGATGTCCTTGTAATTACCATTTTCCTTCAGTGCAGCAACTAACTTCAATGCCAAACTGACTGGGATTTGTTTTTGATTACAGCCCTCAATCCAAAGAAGTAAATGCTCCATTTCAACCATCAGCGGCTTTCTGTTCCTAGTACAATTTAAATGAAAAGATGTTGAAGCAACTTTACATTGTTTTTGTATTCATCAGACTTTTAAAATGTGGCTTGTACTGTAGCTTCATGTAGGCCTAGGTCTCATCCTATCTTTGCTTTGCTGTGGCCATTTTCAAATCTAACCACATCTAATTTCACTTCCAGTATTATCACTTTTCATTTCTTTGCTATTCTGTCATATTTGTTGACCAATTCCCTCTTCTGATTTTCTATTTTTGCAAAATCTCACATGGGTTTATCCCTAGGAGACAAGGAGGCAACACAACTATATGCTTTACTATCTGTGTGTAACTAATAGATGTTCAGTGACCAATCACCAAGACTTTGAAAGAAGTGATGTAACTGTTACTGTTCATGATGCACACCTTTTCTTTGCATAATGATTTTGCAATAAAGAGCCAGTAGCAAAGTTTATGCAATAATTCAGTTAATACTGTGACAACTAAAAGTTCAGCTGTGTTGTTGTGGGACAGGTGTTGTTTAACTACATTGTGAAAATTGATATTCACGCATGGTGAAATGGTGCAAAGTAAGGACTACCTGTATCTAAAAAGAAAAACTTGTATTGGTAGTTAACAAAACAGTCAACTTTTAACCCAATTTAGTTAACTACTAGCCAAGCCAAATCCTAGATCAAATAAAAACTTCAGTTTTTCTCAAAAGAATGTTAATTCCAAGACTCTGAATTACTCATTGGAGCTAGAAGAATGTTTGGAGGTAATATAATATAGAATTCTTCAAATAAGGATTTGCAGACAGTCCAAAGACATCCTTTTGTGAATTTAGGCCCCCTTCTCTCATTTCAATAATCTTTAGGTCTGCAAAAGAGTAAAGTTCTGGACAACCATACTGCTGTCCAGATTGTAAAACTTTACAATCATCACAAGGCACAAGGCACAAAATTTACTGGATAGCAGCCAGTACTATGTTTACTTCTGAAAAACAGTAGCATCCACCCCGTTAATGTTTAAATTTTGTTTTCGAATGCATTTATTTTGTAAATCTTTTCATTAAGGGCAATAAACAAAGTTTATATCAACTTTAAGAAATAGAAAATTAACTTAAATCAACATTGAGTATTCACAAAAATTTTCCCGCTTTATATTCCTCCAATTTGAAAAACACCCCAAGATTACATGCCTGATAAATGACAGATTAATCTGGTATTAGAGATTCTTAGCTTCTGACCACTGGCCTATCTGCTATTCTTGAAGAAAGCTAAAGTTATAGGATGGTCATCCACTGGCACACCAAACAATTATGTACAGAATATCCAATAATTCAGCAAATTTAAATCCCAGAACATATGATCTCTAATTCAGGGCCTGAAAGAATTGTATTATTTTTAAGAAAAGATAACTGTCAAGGTTAAAAGTCCTACCCCCCACCCACCCAACTGCCTATGCTGTATCAAATCTATTGATTTGGAAAATTATATTATTTTTGAAATAGTATTTGTTATCTTTGAAAGCTGAAAAAATAAGGAAAAATTTTAATTGAATATGATATCCACATTATGCTCAATATATAATGAATACAATATCCAATTTTTTGCTCAGATCTGATTTTTTGTCTTCTTTTGTCAAAACTGAAAAGTTTATAAACCTCTTACCTTATATAAATCTTCGAATTCCTGATAAATCGGACAAATGGTGTTCTCTAAGAAAAACACCCTTCAATTTTATTCCTAAAATGAAAAACATTTATAGGCAAGTCAATGTACAAAAACCACATTTTATCTATAAGCCTCATGATTTTTTTTCATTATGTCCTCATCCACATACATTAATCACAACAAATCATGATGTGAACAGCAGTGGAAAAGTTTAATCATTGGACATTTATACTTTCTTCTTACTTTCAACTTAAGCTCTAGCCTTAAAGTTTTTATTGCTTAGCTCCTTTTAATAAATATGCAATAAATGCACATTTCTATAGTTTTCAATTCTCTCACATAGAACAGATAAGACCTCCAATTTTACTATGATTGGAAAAAACCCATAACAAACATAATTTCAAGCATATCATTTACTACTTTGCACAGGTTACCTTATGCTAACTTGGAGGTGTCGTCTTTTCAAGATCAAGCCTGATATGGGAAGGGTAACTATACCTTAATACATTCCCAAACTGGTTATGCCTTGCTTTATATGTAATGTTTTTGTTATCAGACAAGGTTTCCAATGATCAGAAGCACTAAAGCTTTAAAGGAAAAGGGCGAAAGTTGTCTCTGTTAACAAAGAACTTTTAAGCAGTAATAATGGGAAAAGACTCTAAAGATTACAAATCTCAGGAGCTAATTAGAATTCTGCCAATTTGGAACATTCTGACTTCTTGACAAGGTCTGTTTTGCTCATTAAGAGGGACAGAGCCCATGGTGGGGGAGAAAGTAGCAGAAAGAAAAGAAAGTATACTCACCCTATTGGATAAAAATCAAGCTTTGGGGGCTTCCCTGGTGGCGCAGTGGTCGAGAGTCCACTTGCCAATGCAGGAGACACGGGTTCGTGCCCCAGTCCGGGAAGATCCCTCATGCCGCTGAGCGGCTGGGCCCGTGAGCCACGGCCCCTGAGCCTGTGCGTCCGGAGCTTGTGCTCCGCAACGGGAGAGGCCACAACAGTGAGAGGCCCGCGTACCAAAAAAAAAAAAAAAAAATCAAGCTTTGGGGGAAAAGGGCAAACTGCTCTAAGTCTGCTGCTGCATATTTGTATCTTTACTCCATCCTATGTCAAATATTTGTGTAATTGCCTATAAGTAACTGGACTACATTCCTTGAAAAACTCTAAACAGAAATGTCAACTCTTCCAAGTCAATCTGAACCCCAAGCAAAATAATAGAGGAAGGGGACACACAATTTCTATCTATAGTCTAGTGCCACCAGCTTCTCGCCTCCACCTAAGAGGAATTGGGAGAAGGGAAATGGGTCCGAGAAAAACAAAATTTAATCAAGGCAGAAGATTCAGGCTATAAACTGAACTTTCTTTTCTTTTTTTTTTTTTTTTTGCGGTACGCGGGCCTCTCACTGTTGTGGCCTCTCCCGTTGCGGAGCACAGGCTCCGGACGCGCAGGCTCAGAGGCCATGGCTCATGGGCCTAGCTGCTCCGCAGCATGTGGGATCTTCCCTGACCGGGGTACGAACCCATGTCTCCTGCATCGGCAGGCGGACTCGCAACCACTGCGCCACCAGGGAAGCCCTGAACTTTCTTATAAACTCCTTAGAAACTTTCCAAAATGAATGTAGCACCACTTAAGTAGTTTATATATACATAGGCGAGAAAGAAACCATGCACCATAGCAAAGAGAGCACTCATTTGGATCATATGCTCTCATACTTCATCTGACTTGAGGGTCAAATATTAAATCTCTTGATTTAATAAACTGAAACAGTTGTTTTTAAAAAGTATTTAACTAAAGTGTGGTAGTCAACCTCCAAGATGGTCACCAATGATCCTACACCTCTTGGCAGTCACACCTTTGTATAGTACCCATCTATACCATACCAGGACCAACAGGATAGGGTCCTGTTGGTGTTTTGTCACTTTCAAGACTATTGAAAGACAACCTTCTATCTTGGCTTTTCTCTCTTGGACTAGTGTCCGAAAGCCAGCTATCATGCGGTAAAGACACTCAGGCAGCCCATGGAGAGGTTCACATGGTGAAGAAGAACTGAAGCCTTTAGCCAACAGCCATCAGGGAACACAGGCTTTTGCCAACTGAGACAGTTTGGAAGCTGCTGTCTCTCTTCTACCTCCTCTCCCCAATGTTCCGTAAGTGTTTGTTGTTTTAAACTGCCAAATATTGAGTAATTTGTTACACAGCAATAAACAACTAACACAGAAGGTCACAATCCATATCCAAAAACTAAAACGTACAACTTATAAATTAGCTGAAAAGGTCTAAAATTCTTGGGAAAGGATCAGGTTCAGAACTGTCTTTATATTTAATCACCAATAATTTCAAGACCCCAAGGCTTTCTGAAGCAGAAAAAAACCCCAGAGAACTAAAAGGATGAAAAATTAAGCAAGAATATGTCAGTCACTAGAAATACATTTTATTATATCAGGATGACAAATAAATGTAAAACTAGCTAAAAATCTGACAGAAAAGGTAGGTATTCAATAAGAATGATACCAATCCTAGAAGGCAAAAAGTCTTATTTACTTTCATAGGGTTGTTGAGAGAAATAAGTGTTTAAAACAAAAACAAAAAACTGTGTGTATGTGTGTATAATACACTTAGTACAATGTCTTACATGTAACCACTCAATAAGCATTAGCTGTTACTATTTTTTCCCCCAAGTAACCAATTAATGAGATTCTATACCATAAAACAGAAAATTAGATTTCACTCAAGGCTTTATAAATCCATTTTTTACTTGGACAATCCTCCCCTTCCAATCCACTGCTTTCGTTCCAGGAATACTTAATACATTAAAGAAAGAAAGATACACTACCTCCCCTGCATATTTCTAGTAATTATCTTCCAAGACCCAGGAATCTTTTCCCAACATCTCCAAGAATATAATTCCTGAAAAGAGATATTTTATTTTAAATTATTTTCTGCACTGGTCAATGATTTTGACAAATAACATCTTTAATACAGCTGACATATCCTCATTTACATATGCAGTAATCACAACAGTTCATTATGTGAACAGCAGTGAAAAGGTTTAATCATTGGATATGAAGTTATCAAAGGAAGCAAAGATGTAATCAAATGATTAAATTGAGAACTTCAATGTCACCAGTAAAACAATAAAAAATAGCGACAAAAGCATGTAAAACTTATAAGCAAATGTAAAAATACAACTCAAAATCAATGATTCCATTTATAAGGGACTGCATACTTCCCTATCCAAAAGTACACTAAGAATACCAAGAGCAGCGACCCCTTGTGGCTTCTGTAAAGTAAGTGGGTTATTTTCATTTAGCAGGTCTACATTTAAGTAAATCAGTTCTGCAACATAGCAGTTTTCTGTAATTCATCTGTAATTAATAATTAGAAGAATATTGTCAGAATAATGTGCGAGCCACATTATCAGGAAACAATGCAGCAGAAACACATGTATCTATTTGCGTGCCAGGGATTGAAAACACAAATTCACCTTAGACATTGTCTGTGCACTCAAGGAGCATCCTCTAGCAAGTTTCTTACAAACTTTGAGTCCTTAAAAAAGGGCAACCGCCACAATGATACCACTTCACACCCATGAGAATGTGGAGAAACTGGAACCCTCACCCATCGCTCGTGGGAATGTAAAATGGTACAGCCACTTTGGAAAAAGTCTGGCATTTCCTCAAAAAGTTAAACATGAGTTAGCATATGACCCAGCAATTCCACCCTTAGGCATATATACTCAAGAGGAATGAAAACACATGCCCCGACACAAACTCGTACACTACTGTTCATGGCAGCATTATTTCTAACAGCCCCCAAAGGAAAACAACCTGAATGGACACATAAAATGTGGTATATATTCATATAATGGTATATTTTTTGGCAATAAAAAGAAATGAAGTACTGGTACTACAACATAAATAAACCTTAAAAATATTCCAAGTGAAAGAAGCCAGTCACAAAAGACTAATTTCTGATTCCATTTATATGAACTATCCAGAATAGGCAAATCTACACAGACGAAGATTAGTGGTTTCCAGGGACTGGGGGAGGGAAAATGTAAGCAGTGACTGCTAATGAAAAGGGAGTCTCTTTTTGGGGTGATGAAAATGTTCTAAAATTGATTGTGGTAATGGTGGCACAACTCATGATACACTAAGACCCATAGAATTGTGCACTTTAAATGGGTTAACTGTATGGCATATGCATTATATCTCAATAAAACTCTTGCCCCAAAAAATAAGGCAACCAATTTTTAATTGAAAACTTATTTATTTCTATTTACCCTTATTCAGGTCTTAATTGGTTGAGTGCTAGAAAAGCTTCTAATAGTCTAACCAACTGACAGTGATTTAAATCCAGGTCCTACCCTTTGCACATCTTACAGCCAAGTTAAGTACATCCCCCATGGACCAATTTCCCCTCATCCATGTACTATTCTTAGACCTTGTGATTTTTAACAAAACAACAGAAGCAAAAGCTATGTTAATTTCATTCAAATAAGATATAAGCATATTATAATGGAAAGCAATTGTGAATAAGTAATACCTTGAGATGAATCTTTTTGGCTAGAGTCTGGATAAAGAAAACAAAAAGGGAAAAAAAACAATCTTGCTTGGAAATGTTTGACTCATTCTTGCCAGCTGGAGATAGAAATAAAAAAGTTAGGAACATTTCTGTTTCCTAAAATAGGCCTCCACAGTTAAGCAGGAAAGATGCCACATAATATATACTAAGGATCTCTTCAAAGATACAAAATAAAAACTATGTCCTACCTTGGCCTCATTTTGTTTCCTCTATGAAAACTTAAATCTTATACTGTAAACATAAAGAGCTTAACATAGACATCGTTCTAAGATCTTACCCTGAAAGCTATCCAGGACGCCCCACACCCCAACCAAAACCATTTCATTGGCCCTCTCTCCTGCCCCTCCTAGCACTGCTATTGATGAGTCCAAACTAGACCGTGCCCTTACCCCCAAACCCTGAGGACCTTCTTACCTTATTCCCTTCTTAATTCCCCCATTGCGGCAAAGGATCTCGCAGGAAAGAGTCAGTTGAATTGAAAGTCGACTTATCTTGATATTACATTCTCATTCAAGTTCGTCTGATGTCACATACCTAACAGTCAACCATACCAATAGCTCCTACATTATCTCTGCATCAGAGAGAACTACAAAATAAAATGCAAGGGGCTTCCCTGGTGGCACAGTGGTTGAGAATCCACCTGCCAATACAGAAGACACGGGTTTGAGCCCCGGTCCGGGAAGATCCCACATGCCCTGGAGCAGCTAAGCCCGTGCGCCACAGCTACTGAAGCCCACGCACCCAGAGCCCGCGCTCTGCAAGGAAGAGTAGCCCCCCACCCTCTGCAACTAGAGAAAGCCTGCGCGCAGCAACTAAGACCCAATACAGCCAAAAATAAATAAATAAATTTATAAAAAAATAAGATGCAAGGAAATGACATGCCTCCCAGTAAATCATTTATTTGGGGTCCAATTTTGTCTTCAATATTTCTAAGGCGCTGCGTTTACTCCTCTCCCTCCTGTCCCTCCCGTCACATCCTCCCGTCACTTTCAGAGCTCTCACCTGGAGACCCATCGGCATGCCACTGGATTCGCCTCAACTTTGGTCCTGCCTCTCCCCTTCGCATTCTCTCGCTGGGACTCACAAGAAGCGCGATGGCACTGGATTTAACCAGAGAGCACGGACGAAAATGTGCCCATGCCCGCTAAATCCACTAACCACCCTCCAATAAGCGGGGAGGGGCGGCCCAATGCGCGTCTTAATGCCCCTGGCCTTTCCGATTGGCTGCTGCGACACGACGTGGTCTGTGATTGGCCAAGGAGACTGCCGCAGGGCCCCCGGAGAGAAAGGGTGGGAACCCTGCGCCTTAAGTGCCCGCTTTTCTCGACAAATAAAGGTCATAGCCACAGTGTCTGCAGGCGGAGCTAACTTTATCGGGATTCATGCTTTCGCGGGAACGCCGACGGTGGAGCCCCACGTAGCAAGAAGATGACCCGAAGTTGCTCGGCAGTGGGCTGCAGCACCCGGGATACCGTGCTTAGCCGGGAGCGCGGCCTCTCCTTCCACCAGTGCGTGAGAGCAGCCTCCGCGCTAATTCCCAGCACGGCAAGGCGGGAGGCAGGGCAGGCTGGGACGGGGCGGGTGGGGCGCCATGCCATCGGCGTGGCGTGGCGTGGCGTGACGTGCGTAGCGTGGGGGCGGGGGAGGGAATTGGGCAACTTTGAGCGCTAACGCTTTTCCTTGTCTTCCTGCTCAGTGTTTGCTTCCAAAGTGCTTGCTTTCTCCATTAGCTTTTAGCAGGGGTTACGCGAAAGGAGTCTTGCTTCCTTTCGGGAGACCGGAAGGGAAGGCAGTTTAGAAGAACTGCTGAAGGCGTGCGCTTTCATTAGAGTGTGGGGCTTGCTGAGGAGCCTGAGTACAGATCAGTTTGTTATGGAGTCCCTTTTCCCACCGCGCAGGAAAGCCACTTTACTGACTCCAGGTTGTAGTGAAGGAAAGTCCAGTGGTGATTGCAGGGTGCCAAGCAAGGAGAATTGGCAGCCGGTGCTGAAAAGTCCCGAACTCCGTGATGACTTTTAGGACTTTTAAAAGCAACATTTGGGGTGAGGGCTGCAGGGATTTGGGGTGAGGGCTGCAGGGTGCATGACATTCTGATTGAATGGGGGGGTGAGGTAACAGTCTGGTGTTTGGAGAATGTGAATCATCGGCCTTATGGTTCTAGCCAGTCTGAGGTCTAAGTACTTGTGGTCAGAAGGTAGTCACCATCCTCCACCAGGTTGGGGGGTTAGTTTTTGCAGAACTACCCAAAGATCTGCCATCAGATTGTTTTGTATATCCCTTGAGGAGGAACTAGGACTCTATTTATCACTGAACTATTGTTCAGGCTATCTGGCTTAACTGCCTCCCCCCTACCCCCTACCCATTCCCTAACTCCCCTAACTTCCCTAATTAGTCATTGCTTGGGTCTGCTCTTTGGAACTCAGGGAAGGCCTAGGAGACTGAAGTTTTTTGGGTTTTGTTTGTTTGTTTGTTTTTGACACGAAATGGGAGACACAGAGGGCTTTTGTACCCAGGAGGGCCCTGAAGGGACCTGCTCAGTTTCAGATTTTCACTAGTACTGTCATTACCAGTTGTTCAGTATCATTAGCCAGCTCTGCAAGCCTGGTCCGACTCTGGCTGTAACTGGTTATGCAAGGAAATTATATTTGGCACAAGAGTAGGGCTTATTTTCAGACCGATCTAATTTGAACCCACATCTGTGGTCTAGTCTAGTAAAGGTCATTGAGGTCAACGAGAAGTGGAAAAGTGCATAGAGTAGATACTCACAGACAAAAAGAAATGTACAGTGTTTTTTTAAAGTGATAGCCTGTTAAGGCAATATGAAGGGTAGAGAGTCAAACCCCTGACAAAAGACTTTTATGAAAAAATCAAAAAGCTGTGTGGGACAAGTGGTATTTGAGTTGGACCTTGAACCTTACCTAGATTGGAGGTGGGGCAGAAGGAAGATAGCATTTAAATAGGAATAACATGGAAAAATATAAAGGGATGGAAAGTGAAGATGTAATGTAGAAGAGTGGGAAAAGTAACTTGGAGACAAATTATCTAAAAAAATTTAACATGTCAAGTTAAGTAGTTTCAACTATATATGGTAGGCCTTTTGTAGTGTTGCTTAGTTTAAGTAGGGCTGCTTCCTCCACCTAAGCTGTTATAATTGTATCGTTTCTTCTCTGGGATTTGTTTCCATCAATTAGTTCCTATCCTCTTTTTATTGTAAATTGCTCTACTGGTTACTTGCCTAAAAACACTGAACATGTTCACATGACTTCCACTTTTAAACACAGACACTCAGACTCTTGAACCTTTGTGCACCTCTGCACTACCCTCCCCTTCCATTTATAACCAAGTTCCTCAAAACAGAAGCATACACCTATTTCCCTAAGTCCTGTTGCCTTTTCACCCTACTGTAGCCAGATGTCTGTCACCACTATAATGAAACAGCACTAACTGAGGGTCATTGGTAATCTTGCCAGATCTAAATAAGGGCTTGTAAATCTTTCTCTTGACCTCTTTCAACTTTCAGTCATATCGACCCCTCCTTGAAACTCTCATCTCCTATAGCTGTACTGACACTCTCTCCCTCGTTCTCTCCCTTTTCTAATTTCTTTCTCAACTTTTTGCTGCCGTTTTTCCTGTGCCTTTTTCTTAGTTTTCTTAAATAGGGAAGAACTGGCTTATTGCTTTTATTTGTTTTATATGTTGAGAACCACAGTAAGACCTGCTTAGTTAAAAAAAAAAGTGATGCATTTATTACAGTAGTCTGCTATGATTCTTCCAGCCTGATTTCTTCCCCATTCATTCCATTTTCTAGATTTCTGGAAATGATTTTCCTAAAAATGCAAATTTTATCATGCTGGTTCCCTGAAGGAAGGATTTTAATCCCTTGGGCTCTTCAGTGCCTACAAGGTAGAGTCCAAGCTCCTCTGTGAATCCTTTCCTCATACACCTCTCTTCCAATCTGAAATATATTTCTATTATTCTATAATCCATATGTGTGGAATTAAACACACGGAATCGTCTGTCTTCCTGACACCTAGGAAGTTGTAAGGAAGGCAGGAAAGAATAGAGACAGGAAAAGGAGTTAGAATACTATGGTGTTAGTTCTGGTGACAAGGTGATATTGATCTGAAGTAAGGGCTCAGCAAAAAGGTAATCTGAGAAGGAGAGAATTAGTCAACTTGCTGTTGCCTGAAGCCTCCATCTTCAAGCTATGTGATCCTGGAGCTCTTTCCATAAAAAATAAAATAAAACAAAAACAAAGAACCTGAATACATGCCTCTGATATATGGATAGTGATTTATAATAATTTATAAATTTATATATGAAGTGCTATACTAATATATATTATGAAACAAAAAAATTAGAAGATGGGGCAAAGAGTTATAAAAATGAATTCTAATAATTTCTTCAACTCTCAATAGATGAGTGTAGACTTCTGTGGTGGCCATTGACCTGAAGGATGGATCGAAAGCTTATGTAAGGCATACAAGACCTTTTGTGATCTGACCTCTAGCTACCTCCCATCTATAACTACTCCCAGCTACCTCTGCACTCTCCTTCCAAGGCTCCGAATTCATCTACTTTTCCAAGCTTTATCAGCCAGAAAGCTCCAAGTAATTTCATATCTCTGTGTCTTTTGCATCTGCTTGGAGTGGCCACTCTGCCTGGCAAACTCCTATTGACTCTTCAGCTCTAGCTCACTATGTCCTCTGAAGCCTTTCCCAGCATCCCCAGCACCATCACCACAGTCGTGAAAGAGGTTGTAAGGACATAAGCAAGGCGCTGTGGTTGAAAAGCCTGAATCAAAATGACTCACAGGTGTGGAAACTGTTACTATGAGAATATTGGTGCTCTGTCAAACACATAAATGGCTAAATACAAAGTGGGACTGGCAAGTTAAAATTTAAAGTGACCCTTTGATTCATTCCCTTTTTGTAGGTGTAAAAAGATTAAGAAATTCAATTTATTTCATAACCAAGGAATTTATGCATGATCATTTGGAAGAGTTTTTGCCTTAATTGTTGTAATGACTTCTGTTTTTAAACTTTTATTTATACATAACAAACACCTATTACCCATCACTAGGAATAAGCAGATGTTAACATGTTTGCTTTTGTTCTGTTTAGAAGAGACTTAAGTTATAGGTATAGTTGAAGCCTTGCCCCTCAATCATTTCTCTCCCTCCCTAGATGTAACCACAGTAGAATTGGTTTTGTTAGCCACTTTTCTGGAAAATATTTGATGTGCAGGATACAAGAAGTAAATCTCTGCTAATAGTATAAGAAAGACATAGTCGATAGGAGGAAGAAAATGGATTCTGTATTACAGTGTAAGCCATTTCATTACTGTGTATATGAGATGGTGATGGGTTTGGGATTTTTCTTCTGCCAGAGGTGGTTTTAGACCAGGGAAACATGAATTCCAGCTTTAATTGACTATTTACTGGTGGCTAAACTTGGCTGCTCCAGTCTTGGTTTCATCTTCTGTAAAAGGATAAAAACCTGTCTTGCAGAGTTTTTTAAGACCAAAACTAAGTCTTTAAAACATATATATAGCACGAGGTAAATGCTTTAAAAGTGGTATCAATTGTTAATACCAATTTAATTTTGTCCAGAACTCAAATTAGTCAGTCATGCTGGTTAGACTGCAGTATTTACCAACCCTTTTCATGTCTTTTTGAAGATTGGAAATATTTGTTTAATACTTTGGGGCACACCTACAAAGCAGTTTGGGACTAGCTTGATGTAACACTTCAAGGGCTCCAGGTGGCCCAGGCCCTCCCCATGGGCTAAGGGAATTGATAACTGTACTCAGCAGGCATGCCAGTTGGGAAGCTTTGCATCAGAGAATCAGGCTGGTAATGTAACTTGGTGGACTAGTCAACTTTTGATGGTCCCTTGCATGGTTAGAGACTACACCCAGTCTAGAAATGTGGCCTCACAAACACGTGCCATCAGTTAAGGAAAGAGTCCAGTGATAAGAGAAAGGTGTGCCTCATCTTTATTGGAAAAATAATTCCCTGTACATTCTCTCTTGATCAAGTAGCATCGTCTTCCTGGAACAATAAAATAAAAAGTCCCGAAAGTGGAATTAGTTGTTCCTAAGAAGGAACAAACCTTGGATAGTACTTTACCATTTACAAAGTGCTTTTGAACGCATCTGTATCCTCAGGTACTCTTACTATAGCCCTGGAGGAGGCTGACAGATTGAGAGATGTATCTAATACTACATGGCTAGTAAAAGGGAACTGAGACTTAGAGGTTTACCAATTCAGTGTTCTTTCTCAAGGTGATTGAGAGAGTATCTCAGAATTAAGTTTTATCATAACTGTCATATCATTTCCCTAACAAGTAGCTAAGGAAATTAAAATTTTCACTAGTTTCAGTTCTAACAACTATGTGTTTTAAAGCCTGAGTTAAAATATATAAAAGTCATAGGCTACCTATAGATCTATCTCCAAAATAAATCAAGGAAGAGGGTGCAGGGAATTCCTGGTAGTCCAGTGGTTAGGACTCTGTGCTTTCACTGCTGAGGGGCCGGGTTCAGTCCCCGGTTGGGGAACTAACATCCCACAAGCCACACAGCGTGGCCCAGAAAAAGGAAGGAGAAGAGGGGACAAATTTCTGAGGGTCAGGAATTGAGGAGTGGATAAGGTGGGTGTTACCGAGTATCTCATGAGATTGCAGTCAAAATGTTAGCCAAGACTGCAGTCATTTGAAGCCTTGATGGAGACTGGAGGATCTACTTTCAGAAAGGCTCCCTCACATGGCCTTTGGCTGGAGAACTCAAGTTTCTTGCCAAGTGGACTCTCCATAGGGCTCCTTATGACATGGCAGGTAACTTCCCCCAGAGAAAAACCATTCAACAGAGAGAGCAAGGACAGATCCTCAGTGCTTTTTATGATCTTGTTTAATGCCCACTATCACATCTGCTTTTTTATATTCCTTAGAAGCAAATTACTAACCCCAGCCCACACTCATGGGGAGGGGAATTAGTTTCCACTCCTTGAAAGGAGGAGGACATCGTTTAAAATTGACACAGGGCTTCCCTGGTGGTGCAGTGGTTAAGAATTCACCTGCCAGTGCAGGGGACATGGGTTTGAGCCCTGGGCCGGGAAGATCCCACATGCCACGGAACAACTGAGCCCGTGCGCCACAACTTCTGAGCCGACGCTCTAGAGCCCGCGAGCCACAACTACTGAAGCCCGCGCGCCTAGAGCCTGTGCTCCACAACAAGAGAAGCCACTGCAATGAGAAGTCCGCACCCTGCCACAAAGAGTAGCCCCCGCTCACCGCAACTGGAGAAGGCCCGCGCACAGAAACAAAGACCCCATGCAGCCAAAAATATATTAATTAATTAAAAAAGAAATTGACATAGGAAAGGAAAGACACATTAAATTTGAGCAGATTCTGTTAAGTGTAGGCTGTGAAGATAGAATGTGCAGGGTGTTTAATAGGAGAATTGTCCACATACAAATTGAAACAGATGAGATCACTTAGATATTGAGCTTTTGGATTTAAATTTATTTTCTTTCAGTAAATTTAAAAAAGCACGCGGGCTTTCTCTAGTTGCGGCGAGCGGGTCTACTTTTCATTGCAGTGCGTGGGCTTCTAATTGCGGGGGCGTCTCGTTGCGGAGGCTTCTCGTTGCGGAGCACGGGCTCCAGGCGTGCGCGGACTCAGTAGTTGTGGCTCGCGGGCTTAGTTACTCCACGGCATGTGGGATCTTCCTGGACCAGGGCTTGAAACTGTGTATCCCGCATTGGCAGGCAGATTCTTAACTGCTGTGCCACCAGGGAAGCCCGAGCTTTTGGATTTAAAAAGTCAAAGAACTTTGAAAAATGAAATCAGATCAAGTGAATTAAACTTTAATTAACTGGACTTAATGCTTATGTAAAGCAGTTAAATAATAAATCGGTTTATATAATAAATACTACTGTAGTATTACTATATTTTCATGTTAATGGAATTTTAATATGATTGCTGTAGATTTCCAACTGATACCATTCAGCGCTCAAAATGGATCAGGGCTGTTAATCGTATGGACCCCAGAAGCAAAAAGATTTGGATTCCAGGACCAGGTGCTATGCTATGTTCCAAACACTTTCAAGAAAGTGACTTTGAGTCATATGGCATAAGAAGAAAGCTGAAAAAAGGAGCTGTGCCTTCTGTTTCTCTATACAAGGTATTTAAATCTAGGTGTAAACAAAATTAAATTTTTCAGAGCCTTTAAAAATCAAGACAGCTCACATTATAGCTAGATTTTACAGAGATGAACACAAAACCAAAAACCTAGGACTTAAAATAAATCCTATAATACACTTTAAATGCCTAGAAAATTAGTTTGTCTTTTTTTTAAATATATATGTAATATTAGTAATTGTGCTTTGGAGCTTTTTAAAAAATAAAAATAAAGCGTATATGGGACTTCCCTGTCGGCCCAGTTGTTAAGACTCTGCGCTTCCAATGCAGTGGGTGCGGGTTCCATCCCTGGTAGGGGAACTAAGATTCTGCATGCCATGTGGTGCAGCCAAAAAAATAAATAAATAAAATGTATAAATGTAAACCATATGTCTAGATATACATAAAGGTTACTAAACTGATCACAAAAATCAACTAGTAGATATAAACAGCTTTAGAATGCAGGCTTTTGTTTAAGTATAAGACAGTTTTCACAATACTTTGAAATTATCTACCCCCTCCTTTTTTTTGGCTCTCCCCAAAAATGTTATTGATCTTGACCAAAAACATACCTAATTGTTAGCATTGATATAGAAAGAGGTATACGGAAAATAGAAGACTTTATATGAGTCAGTCATCAGTATTGGTGTTACAGTCTTATGTTTCTTTTGATTGCTTTTATTTTATCCCAGTCACCAGTATTGGTGTTATATTCTTATGTTTCTTTTGATCATTTTTATTTTATCCTTTTACCCCTTAGCCACATGCTCATATATGACTCAATCACTGTCTGCAGTCTGCAAATAGTCATCCAACTGTTCTATCCTTACTCTACCCTCACCTTCCTCTTATTCATTGGAGTCTCCTTCTTTCGGTATTGTTTTACCTTATTCCCTCTTTCAGAAGAATATTGTTGGTATCAAATCCAAACTCATAAGTTCAAAGAGCTTTCTATTAATTGATTTGTGCATCTCTAACTGCCCTGAATTCTGTTTCTGAACCACATGTACTTACCCTCTGTATATATGATAAAATTGACTTGCTTTTATGCTTTTGTTTAAAATCAATAATAGTTACAATTTATTGGGACCTACAGTGGTCCAGGCACTGCACTAGGCGATTTACGTAAAGTATCTTATTGTATCCTTAAAACAACTCTGTATTATTATCCACATTTTATAAGTGAGAAGATAAAGGATTATAGACGTTAAGTCACAGCTAACAAGTGAGGGGAGCCAGGAGTCTTAATTCCAAAGCCCATGCTCTGTCCTGTGCCTTCATGTTTGTGCAAATAACTTCCCTGTCCCCTCCATTAAACCATGTTATTACTCCTTCAAAGAATAACTCAAGGGGCTTCCCTGGTGGCGCAGTGGTTGAGAATCTGCCTGCTCGTGCAGGGGACACAGGTTCGAGCCCTGGTCTGGGAAGATCCCACATGCCGCAGAGCAACTAAGCCCGTGAGCCACAACTGCTGAGTCTGCGTGTCTGGAGCCTGTGCTCCGCAACAAGAGAGGCCGTGATAGTGACAGGCCCGCGCACCGTGATGAAGAGTGGCCCCCGCTTGCCACAACTAGAGAAAGCCCTCGCACAGAAACGAAGACCCAACACAGCAAAAATTAATTAATTAATAAACTCCTACCCCCAACATCTTCTTTAAAAAAAAAAAAAGAACAACTCAAAACTCCTGTGAAGCCTTCCCAAATTACCACCACCTTTCTCTAGTTACTTTAATCATTTCAGAAACTTTCAGCATCATGTTATTATTTCTGTATAGAAGCCAAAAAAAACAAAAACAAAAAAACCCAAAACTTGTTTACATTATCCCAGAGATCATATATTTTAAAAAGTCAGAGATTATGACCTTTTCTTTCATAACTAACTCTCCACAGCAACCAGGTGAGTGCTTTGTATTCAGTGGTATTTTTATAGTCATCGTGTGATAATTTCTAAGATAAACTCCACTTTCTATTTGTGTCATAGGTTCTCCAAGGTGTACACCTTAAAGGTAAAGCAAGACAGAAAATCCTAAAACAGCCACTTCCTGATAATTCTCAAGAGGTTGCTACTGAGGACCATAACTACAGTCTAAAGAGACCTCTCACAATAGGAGCAGAGAAATTGGCTGAGGTGCAACAGATGCTACAAGTGTCCAGAAAAAGACTTGCTTCTGCAAAAAACTACAGGATGATCAAGAAGAGAAAGGGCTTACGATTAATTGATGCGCTTGTAGAAGAGAAGCTACTTTCAGAGGAAACAGAGTGTCTGCTACGAGCACAATTTTCCGGTATCTTCCCTAATGACCTGTAATACTTACAATGTAGCTCTTAATTTTTCTGAAATACCATTACATATTTATTTTGTATTGCCAATGGAAATATGCTTTTAGCTGAGAAGTGAAAAGTCTCTAGCATAAGCAATAAGAGTGAAAAATAATCACCAAAATCCTTTTATGATTTTACAATTTTAAAAGTAATATGTTTGGGCTTCCCTGGTGGCGCAGTGGTTGAGAGTCCGCCTGCCGATGCAGGGGACGTGGGTTCGTGCCCTGGTCCGGGAAGATCCCACATGCCGCGGAGCAACTAAGCCCGTGCGCCACAGCTACTGAGCCTGCACGTCTGGAGCCTGTGCTCCGCAACAGGAGAGGCCACAACAGTGAGAGGCCCGTGTACCCAAAAAAAAAAAAAAAGGTTAAAGTAATATGTTTATTACAGGAGAAGCAAAGAAATGTATAAATAATAAAAATAACACATAATCCTACTACCCAGAAATGAGATCATATGGTTTATACCATATATTGTACCTTTCACTTTTTTTTTTTTAATTTATTAATTTATTTATTTATTTTTGGCTGTGTTGGGTCTTCGTTTCTGTGCAAGGGCTTTCTCTAGTTGTGGCGAGCGGGAGCCACTCTTCATCACGGTGCGCAGGCCTCTCACTGTCGCGGCCTTCTCTTGTTGCGGAGCACAGGCTCCAGACGTGCAGGCTCAGTAGCTGTGGCGCACGGGCTTAGTTGCTCCGCGGCATGTGGGATCTTCCTAGACCAGGGCTCGAACCCGTGTCCCCTGCATTGGCAGGCAGATTCTCAACCACTGCGCCACCAGAGAAGCCCTGTACTTTTCACTTTTTAAAAATATTTTTTAAATTTTTTTTAAAATTTATTAATTATTTATTTATTTTGGGGGGCTGCTTCAGGTCTTAGTTGCGGCACATGGGCTCCTCGTTGCGGCACTCAGGCTTCTCTAGTTGTGGCATGTGGGCTGTCTAATTGTGGTGCGTGGGCTTAGTTGCCCTGTGGCACGTGGGATCTTAGTTCCCCAACCAGGGATCAAACCGGCATCTCCTGCATTGAATGATGGATGCTTAACCACTGGACTACCAGGGAAGTTCCTACTTTGCACTTTTTATAATCACACACTTGTCACTGCAAATTATTTGTAAACAATTTTAACTGCTAGATAATTTATCACTAAAGTCTTTTTTTGCAGTGAGTTGAACTAGATAATTTGCAAAATCCCTTTGAGTTTGAAAATTGTGTTAAGTCTCCAAATTTTTTTCTAAAATACTCTATAGAGTATATATATGTTCATTGAAAGACTACCTAGTTTTTGTGAACCAGGATATTTGAAGAGGGGCAAAGTAAGAATTGCCAACTTACTCTCTGATGAAAGCAGCAGAGATTTTGGATTTGCATTCTGGTAAAAGAAGCATGTCCTTTTCTAGACAAGAGTAGGTATCTCCAATGGAAGAGAGTATTTTGTGTTTTTCCAAGAGGGGAATATAGGTTATAAATAGGGGTCTGCACCAGGAACAAAGGATTTTTTTTTTCTCTCAGTGGTAGGGAAGATTGTTCATTCTGAATAGTTCCCTATCCCCCAAAATATTTCTTGTGTCTAATTTTCACTCTCAGATAAATGATAACCAGGGAACAAACTAAAACTAATAAATGTCCTCATAATCCAGAGACTTAATTTATCCATTTATTTCATTTTCTTCCCTGTTCCTCTGAAAATCTCCAGTCAGGCTGCCAGTGAATAGTAAAACATAACGACTGAAGTTGACAAATTTTTCGTCCCTCTTTCTAGTGAAATGATCCAAGATGAACAGGATAAATTGGTTAACAGTCTCTAAGATTGGATAGTAACCTCTGAACAAACTCAGTTAAAATGTAACTATTTGAATTTTGGTGCCTATCACATTTTATATCCAAATGCTATGGTCTATGCCTGAAAATGTTACTGTACACCTTTTTCATCACAAAGAATAAATTTATTTTAACAGATTTTAAGTGGGAGTTGTATAACTGGAGAGAAACAGCTGAGTACTCCACAGAAATGAAGCAATTTGCGTGTACACTCTACTTGTGCAGTAGCAAAGTCTATGATTATGTAAGAAAGATTCTTAAACTGCCTCATTCTTCTATCCTCAGAACGTAAGTGAATTACTTTTTAGATATTAAATAAAATAAACATTTTGTTCTTTCACTGTAGTTTATACATTAATGCTATTAGTATTCATACTCTCCTTTTGTCCACTTTCTCTTTTTAAAAACTTCTAGGTGGTATTTACGTATTATCACAGTCGCTATTTCACCCACAGAATGAAGACATATAGGCTGACAAATTTTTTTGCATCTTTCAGATGGTAGAGACACTCTGGGTGGTAAAATCTAAATCTTGAAATATTGGAATTTCTCAGACACTTCAGTAGTTTTAATATGTGACTAATCTAGAAAATCAAGAACAATTGATTGGTATCTAGGTTGACACCACTGGTTTGAGGCAAAGATCAAAAATCTGAATTTTTCCTAAGCACTGTAGTTGGTGCCAATGCAGGCTGTCCAGAGACCAGATTATGAAAAATAATTTTTTAGAATTTGTGGTCAAAATACATAGCTATATTTATATTCTCTTAGTGGGAAGCAAATAACAGTGACTTTTATAGTAATGCCTTATAAATTTAATACTCAATTTTTACTGTTTTTTTCATCACAGGATTTACAGATTCTTTTATTTTTATTTATTTACTTATTTGACTTAAATGACAGAAATGTATTATTGCCTCACTGTTCTGGAAGTTAGAAGTCCAAAATCAAGGTGCTGGCAGGGTTAGTTCCTTCTGAGGGCTGTGAAGTAAGGGTCTGTCCCATCCTCTCTCCTTGGCTTGTAGATGGTGGTCCTTCTCCCTGTGTTTCTTCACATCGTCTTCCATTATCCATGTATGTTTCTGTGTCCAAATTTCCTCTTTTTATGAGGACACAAGTCATGTTGGATTAGGGTGTGCCCTGATGACCTCATTTTAACTTGATTACCTCTGTAAAGACCCTATCTCCAAATAAGATCACACTCTGAGGTACTGGAGATTAGGACTATGATATATCTTTTTTGAGGGACACAAGTCAACCCATACCAGTCACTTTCCTGCTGCCCAAGCCTCCCATTACCCATAGACTTCTTCCTGTGGCTCACTGAGCTTCTGTGATGTGATGTGGCTCCTGCTGGACTCTGCGGCTCATCTCCTGCCTCTCTCCCTGCCCTCTTAGACTCCATGTTCCTATTGTTGCTGCTTCCTTACCTTCGAGACTTACTAGTCCATCTGCCTGAAATGCCCATTCTCCCTGTTAGTCCTGGAGATTGGTCCTCACCCTTCAGGCTCAGATTAGATATCGCATCCTTTCTGAAGCCTGGCCTGCCATTCTTCCGATTCTGGACTAGGTACCCTCTTGGGCACATAATGTGGAACTGAATCTTAGTACTTAACACTGTCTTCCCCGCTAGACTGTGAGCTGCCCAAGTATGAGGTCTGTGTCTGGTTCTTTGTTACACCTCCTGCCCTGGAGGGGTGCCTGGAACACAATGATCTCTTGATAAATATTTGTGGAATGAAAGGATGCCTGGATGGTTGTTTAGGATTTTGAACAGATGTAAAGAAGAATTGCATTGGACCTCAAATCGCTGTCTAAAGAGCAGCACTTCATTTAATCCACTGCTATTGGGGCAGAGGCCGCCCAGGAATGGCAGGAGCCTTCTCTCCTGGAAGGTGCTTCTTGGTTTCTCATTGCTTCAACTTTAAAACAGACTCACAGGGGCTCTGGGCTGGAGAAACCCATAGAGATCATGTAGTCCAACACCCCCCGACTTTTTTTTTTTTTTTTTTTTGGTACGCGGGCCTCTCACTGTTGTGGCCTCTCCCGTTGCGGAGCACAGGCTCCGGACGCGCAGGCTCAGCGGCCATGGCTCACGGACCCAGCCACTCCGCGGCATGTGGGATCTTCCCAGACCGGGGCACGAACCCGTGTCCCCTGCATCGGCAGGCGGACTCTCAACTACTGTGCCACCAGGGAAGCCCCAACCCCCTCATTTTAAAGAAGGGGGAAACTGAGGCTTGGTGGGAGGAAGGACCTTGATTATTATGAGGGTTTTTTTTTTCCCCACTTGGGAAACTTCTTGTGAATTGAGATGTAATTGACACATAACATTATGTTAGTTTCAGGTATACAATGTAATTATGTGTTTGATATTTGCATTCGATATTTGTATGTATTGCAAAATGACCACCAAGATAAGTCTAGTTAGTATCCATCACACATATAGTTACAGATTTTTTGTGTCTGTGATGAGAACTTTGAAGATCTACTCTCTTAGCAGCTTTCAGATATAGGTATAGTATTATCAACTATAGTCATCATGATGTATATCACATCCCCTTTAAAAAAAAACATGAATGAGAATTTTCCTCCACACATACTATTAACATAATACTACTACTAAAAAATTTAGAAATGAGAGAAAAAGGAGGAAAATTCATTAATTGTTCCTCTAGGTTATATTTAAACAATTACTATTAACATAGGGAATTTTCTTCCAGTCTTTTTTCTGTGCTTAGATTTACTAGTTTTTTGCATAGTTATGATCTTGAATAGCTGCAGAATATCAGGTAGTCGTACCCTACTTAACTTTGGCATTCTCCAACTATTGGACATTTATATTGTTTTTATTTTTTGGTTGTAACTGCTATTTTGTACATTGAGATGAACATTTGTGTATAGGCTGATTCACTCTCTTCCATATGTGATTTTACCATTTAGGCCAGATATTACACTTATTTATAAATGTCTACTTTCTGGTAAGCAGGGGACATTTTTATAGACACTATGTTGCTATCACTTCCACACGTTTTTTAGTCAAGTCCTGTCCTTTGCACTGGTTTTAAAGCATTAGTTACTGATTTTACGCTATGGTTTATGTGAGACATTCCATACGACTTCTCATCTCCCCCCCGCCACCCCCCATGGTTTTCTTCATTTCTATAGTTCTGCATCAACTCCTGAATTAAGTCTTCTCTGGTAATTCCAGCTCACTCTGATCTTTTTTCTCTTCATGTCATTTTTCATTTTGTAACCTTTGTTGTGTCATTTTTTCGATTTACAATTTTAGTACTCAAAGGGTTGCTTATTTCTTTGGATACTTTGTCTGAAGCTAAGTTACCTTGTTTAATGTGACAGTAATACATGCTTAGTATAAATGATTGAAACAATATGTAAGTATATAAATACCAGAAAGTGAAAAATATTTATAATACTTCCATTCCCCTAATCCCACAAAATAACCACTGTTAGCAGTCTGGTATGTATTCTCCCAGACTTTAAAAAAAAACTATCCATCACCCAAATTTTGTTTTAATGGCCATCTATTATTCCAACATATTAGAAATACCTAGATTTTATACTGAGAAATCTGAATGGTCAAAAATTTTTATTTGATTACATTTCCCTTCATTTCCCCCGTTTATATCTATTTTCAACACATCTGTGCTTAAGTATTAGATGTCTAATCATATTGAATATTCATTTATTCAAGAAACATTTATTGGTCATGAGCAGCCAGTGAGACAGGAGGAAAACCAGGAGATTGTGATGGCCTAGAAGCCAAGTGTAGAAAGTATTTCAAGGAGATAGTGTTGCACTCTGTCAAATGCTGCTGGAGATCAAGTAAGATGAGGACAGTCAATTGACCGTTGGATTTTGCAAGATGGAGACATCAGTGATGACCTTGATAAAAGCAGTTGCAGTGCAGTGATGGAGAGATAAGCCTGACTGAAGTGGAATCAAGAGATACTGGAAGGCAAAGAAGCAGAGACAGTGATTATGGACTCTCTCAAGGAGTTTGCTATGAAAGGAGAAGAGAAATGTGTCCGTAAGTGGAAGGAACATAAATGGAGGGGAGGATGTTTGATGAGATAGCAGATGCTGCACCTTGTTTGCCTGCTCATGGGAGTGGTCTAGTGCAGATAAGAAAATCAGTGATGCACGACAGAAAGGATAACTGCAGGAGGGCAACATCCAACACTGCTGTGGAGGGAGGTCTGGCCTTAATTAGGAGCAGGGATAAATCATGCGTCGAAACAGGAAAAAGAGAGAGCTACAGATGCAACAGGTTAACAGATTTGGTGGTAAGAAAATGAGTTTTTATCGAATTGCTTCTGTTTTCTCAGTGACATAAAGTTAATAGCTAAGAGTCGGGGAAGGAAGCATTAGAAGTTTGGGAGAAAGGAGAAAATATGAATAGTTGTTTTTTCCCTCCATGATAATGGAGAAACAATTGTATGGATGACAGACCAAGCCAGACTTACATTTTTAAAAACCCTTGATTCAGTTAGATAGGTACCTCACTCACTCATTTCTAACTATTTCTTCACTTCTTAGCTACTATCAGTCACCTCTCTAATTTTCTCTGTACTGAAGTTGGATCCTTTTTCAGTTCTCCCTTGAATTCTTTATGTCCAGAACCTTCCCACGGCTCTGCTTCTTATAATTCCAGAGCTTTGGGTCTTTAAGGTAGTTTGTTTTCACAACTCCTTTGAAATAATGTCATAGCACCCTCAGCTTTCCTAATTATAATAGTGATACATTTAGTATGACCTTAGTAGATTTTTTTCTGTTTCTAATTTAATTTTCTATTTTGGTATTCATTGCAGTTTAGTAAATTAGCTCCCTGTATAGGTGAGTTGATGTGAGAGCTTCAGAAATAACCAAGACAGTGGGAGGAGCTAATAGTCTTAAAGAAGAACACCCAGCTCAGCATTATGGCTCTTTAGCACAATATTTTTCCTAAGCAGAGCTTTAAACTACCCAAGTGACTCCCTATAATTATTCCATAACTAAGCTAATGTTTAATTTAAAATATATTGATGAGTATGTCAATTATAATTGATATAAACTGTCTGAAGGACAATTTGGGAATGTGAATTATATTTAAATTGACTCAATTATGTGCACCTGTGGCCCAAAACTTCTTTAAAAGTTGAGTTCATTTATTCTAATACATGCATAAGTAAATTTACCCCTGCATCCTACTCCTAGGAATTGCATAAATGACACAGATATGTACAAGTGTATGTGTGCCCACAAACACACATTGTGTTGCTCTTTGTATTGTTTAAAAATCAGAAACAACCTAAGTGTCCAGTACAGGTTGGTTCAATTATTTACGCTTTAGTTTTACTGTGTGTACACTTAAAATATTGCTATAGGTCAGTAGTTAAGAACATGCAAACCTATGTCTATAACATTACTATAGTAAAGAAAAACAGGTTCAGTAGAATTTTTGAAAATTATATCTAGTTATGTATACATAAAGAGATCTGGAAGAATGTCCCTGAAATATTGATTTTTAAAAAAACATCTATTTATTTATTTATTGGAGTGTAGCTGATTTACAATGCTATATTGTTTCAGGTGTACAGGAAGGTGATTTAGGTATACATATATATATTCTTTTTGGGATTCTTTTCCATTATCAGTTATTACAAGATATTGAATATAGTTCCCTGTGCTATACAATAGGCCCTTGTTGTTTCTCTATTTTATATACAGTGGTGTGTATCTGCTAATCCCAAATTCCTAATTTATCCCTCCGGGTCCCCACCCCATGCCACCCCTTTGGTAACCATGCGTTTGTTTTCTATGTCTGTGAGTCTATTTTTGTTTTGTAAATAAGTTCATGTATTAACAGTGATTTTTACTTTTTTGCACTTTTCTATATTCTTTCAGTTTTTTAAAACATAGATGTGTCATTTTATACAATCAGAAAAAGTTTTTTTTCATTTTGAGTGGGGGAAAAAAGTTGGTTTGAGAGAGAAATCAGTCACTTCCCTACAACACTAAAAACTTCGTTTGAGTGTTTCTACTCTCAGTTTTAAAAACTTAAAAAGAAAAATCAATAAGTCCACATATTTTTCTGCCTGAGAAACATCATTCTCGTAGTTGTGGACATTAAGATACCATTTAATTTTCATTTAAAAAGCAAGCTCACCAGAACATAAGCTTTTTTAACCTATTTAAACTAGAACTTTTACCCTGAAGCATTAAGTAGTTTCATTAGATACTTACTGCACATGTAACACATTTAGCATCTTTAGGGTTCATTTGAGAATCGTACTGCAAAAGAATAAATTTTAAACAACTGATTAAAATTTGGTGACACACTTGAGAAGGCTTTTCAACGTACTAGTGGGCTGTAGCACCCTGGTGGAGAGCCACTATTCTGTTTTCTCATTGTCTTATTATTTTGCCATTTTTAAATATAAACAACTGATTAATACTTTTGTCTCCTAAATAGTCAGAGTATGTCTTTTGCATTCTGTAACTGTGTTTTTCAGATCTGTTAGTGCATCTTGAAATCAATTTAGTGGGTCATAAGTGGCATTAAATTTTGTATATACATTTATATACACACGTATATTTGTACCTGGCATATAGTAAGGGTAAATTCTGTTCATGAAACTTCTTGGTTGCAGCAAAATATTTGGAAAGCCCTGTCCTGAAATACTTCTGGAAGTACATTAAAATTTCAATTAAATAGAGATGGCTGTCCAGGAAGAAACCTTAGCAGCCTGGAATATAGCCCCCAAATCAGAAATTCAACCTAAAAAAAAAAGTCATTTGAGTTATAAAAGTAAACTTCAGTGAAGATGAACACTTCAGTCTACCTCAGAATCCATTTAGTCTTATTTTAGACAATTATTAAACTTGGCTACTTCCTTTCCTGATCTATAACAAATTAGAAAGTGTAAATTAGAACTGAGTGAAAAGAATTCTGTCTGTTAGTGACAGACACTAACAGAAATAGAAAAGAATAATCCGCAGTTTGGGAAGATCAAAGAAATACTATGAAAGAACTCCTAAGATAAAGGTAATAGTGTAGGTACTTTGGATAGGAGCAAACAAATGCAGCCACTCTATTGCCCCAAAGGGCATAATTCGAAGAGCAGTGAGAAAAAGCACTGAACAAGGGCCTCAGGAAAGCTGGTTTTCACATTTGTGCATGACTAGCAGCACAACATGGGCCAGGCAACTTAACCTCTCCCGCTTCCTCCCAGTTTCCTCAGCTATAAAATGGGGTAGATGTACTAGCTGCTCTCAGTTTCCTTCCCCCTCAACAGTTTTCTCATCTCAGTGAATGTACAGGTAAGACTGGTTTATGATCTAAATTACAAACACATCAATGAGAACAAACTGGGTAATTGATTTTTATTAAGAAGTGAGTAAGAAGTTAAAAAGGTTGTGGTATGTTTGCATCTTCAATTGCTATTCTGTGTTTCTAAGTTTCTCTCTTATCTTACTATTTTATCATAACTATGAATATATGCTTGAAATGTTGATAGAATTTGGCTACTATACTTGGCTTTATTTCAACAGGGATTTGAGGCTACTTTAGTAGAAAATGCCATTTAAGGCATTTTCCTTTGAATTTCTTCATTTGTGTTTTATGTTTTTCATTTTTTACATTTTCTAGATGGCTGTCCAAATGCAAACCCGGTCCAGGTTTCAGCAGCAATGTTTTTTCTTTTCTTCAACGAAAAGTAGAGAATGGAGACCAGCTATATCAATATTGTTCACTGATAATAAAAGGTATATCTCTCAAGCAACAACTTCAGTGGGACCCCAGCAGTCACCATTTGCTAGGGTTTATGGACTTTGGTCTTGGCAAACTTGATGCTGATGAAACGCCACTTGCCTCAGAAACTATTTTGCTCATGGCAGTGGGTATTTCTGGTCACTGGAGGACACCTCTTGGTTATTTTTTTGTAAACAGGGCGTCTGGATATTTGCAAGCTCAGCTGCTTCGTCTGACGATTGGCAAACTGAGTGACATAGGGATCACAGTTCTAGCTGTCACGTCTGATGCTACAGCTCACAGTGTTCAGATGGCAAAAGCATTGGGGATACATCTTGATGGAGACAACATGAAGTGTACATTTCAGCATCCTTCATCTTCTAGTCAACAGATTGCATACTTCTTTGATTCTTGCCACTTGCTTAGATTAATAAGAAATGCATTTCAGAATTTTCAAAGCATTCAGTTCATTAATGGCACAGCACACTGGCAGCACCTTGTGGGGTTAGCAGCACTAGAGGAACAGGAATTATCAAATATGGAGAGAATCCCAAGAAAACTTGCAAATTTGAAGAACCACATACTGAAAACGAATTGTGCTGCCCAACTCTTCAGTGAGAGCGTGGCCAGCGCGTTAGAATGTTTGCTGTCATTAGGCCTGCCTCCTTTTCAAAACTGTATTGGTACCATCCAGTTCTTACGCTTAATTAACAATCTGTTTGACATTTTTAATAGTAGGAACTATTATGGAAAGGGACTTAAAGGACCTCTATTACCCGAAACTTTTAATAAAATCAACCATGTGTTAATTGAAGCCAAGACTATTTTTGTTACATTATCTGACATTAGCAATAATCAAATAATTAAAGGTAAGCGAAAACTGGGATTCCTGGGATTTTTGCTTAATGCTGAGAGCTTAAAATGGCTCTACCAAAATTATGTTTCCCCAAAAGTCGTGCCTTTTCCATATCTTCTGACTTACAAATTCAGTCAAGATCATCTGGAATTATTTCTAAAGATGCTTAGACAGGTATTGGTAACCAGTTCTAACCCTACCTGCATGGCATTCCAGAAAGCTTACCATAATTTGGAGACCAGATACAGATTACAAGATGAGGCTTTTCTAAGTGAAGTAAGCATCCTTGACATTTCAGTTGCTCGAAGGACGGACTTGGCCCTTTGGACAGTTCAGCGTCAGTATGGTATCAGCGTTATAAAGACTCTTTTTCGCAAAGAGGATATTTGCCAAGACTGGTCTGACTGTTCGCTAAGTGAGGCGTTACTAGACCTGTCAGATCATAGGCAAAACCTTACCTGTTGTGCTGGTTATATTGCAAATAAGTTATCAGCTCTTTTGACATGTGAGGACTGCATCAGTGCACTATATGCGTCAGATCTCAAATCCTCTAAAATTGGATCACTGTTATGTGTTAAAAAGGAAAATGGCTTGCATTTCCCTTCAGAAAGTTTGTGCCGAGTCATAGATACCTGTGAGCGAGTTGTAAGAACCCATTCAAGGACAGCAGTTTATGAACTACTACTTCCTAAACAGAGGGAATTTTATCTTCAGCAAGAAATATTACATGAGCTTTCCGGGCATATTTATCTGTTTGTAGATTTAGATAAGCATCTCTTTGATGGAGAAGTGTGTGCCATCAATCACTTTGTAAAGTTACTAAAGGACATAATAATCTGTTTCTTAAAGGTCAGAGCTAAAGGTGTAACTCAGTACCCTTTAAAACACCATTCAGAAAGAACTGAAACGAAAACTTTGTCAAGGAAACACTGGTCATCTTTACAGAATTACAAATGTTCAAGTTTTGCTAATACCAATAAATACAGGCATTTGCTAAGGAACGATGGCTGTCTGTTCAAATGAAGGACCTAAAATTTTTATTAAAAAAAATTGGTCAACATTTACTTTAAAATTCAACTTACTATATTTTACAAACTGACCATTCTGCAGAGTGGACAAGTTTGTGGTTCCGACTTAGGAATTTCTATCATGCATATTATCAAATCTGCTTGGACTTTGGTGGAGCTTGCAAGCATTTCAGAGTTACCCAAAATGTAGAAAGCAGTAAGTAAGTCAGTAGGAACAGACTAGCCAACAGGTGCTGTCTTTGAATTTACTGTTAATACGACTGAGTAATCTGACTGGACATACTTCGAAAACAAGGGAGAATAATGACGAGGAGTCACCAAAACATCGACCCTTTTTATAAAGACTACATTCCCTAAAAGAGCTTTGGTTTTCAGCTCTTAAGAATGTTAAAACACACACACACACACAAAGTTAATAGAATGCCTATCAAACCTTGAATATAATCTTTACTTACACATGAAAATTAGGCTAAATTAAACATCAAACACCACCACCATCAAAATCCTTTTGCTGGGGTACCCTAAAATAGAAATAATTATGCTTTATCAGGCAGAAAGTAAACACAAGCCATGAGATGATTCCTTGTGCTGCAACCAAGCTGGGAAATGTCTGGGGAATACATAGGAGATGTAATCTTCACAGTCCATTGTCTCTGGACTTCAAAATACTACCTTCGAGTAATAAAAGAGTGGATACTTACTTGACTCCTGTTGGAGGAGCGCAGTGCTCATCAGAGAATGAAAAGAAGCCCTTATTTCAACTTCTCTTTCTGAAGAGGAAAATAATGAAACATATTTTCAGTGTTGAATAATGGCATTTCATAGCATGTGATTAATAAATTGGAAAAAGATGGTCAGTTGAGTCAATGAGAGTGAAAAAATCTGTCTTAATTACATAATGAGTTTTTTCAGAAATTTAGCTTAAATAATCTGAAGACGGAAACATACTAAGAACAATATTCTCCATTCTCTCATACCCAGATCTGAAACGATAAATAGAAAAACATTTGTTTCACAAATGGGAGTATTTTAATGGAAAAAGAAGAAAGCAGCACATTTTTCACCTGTGTATGTAAAATATCTACTCTTATTGTCATTGAGTGAATGTTCACAAAGTACAGTTAATATTGAAAACTTAAAAGTTGTAAAAGATTGAGTAGGTGAAAGTTTAGTTTTATTAGTTGAAATTCCCTTTAAATAGTGTATTTTGATATATTTCTGCTGGTTCTACCTCAAACAAAGGCTTCAATTCTGAAATGTAACCAGAGTTGTACTGTACTACATTTTATAAGGGGCTATTGCTGAGAAGTCTAAATATTGTGGGTTTTGTTTTGTTTGCAATAGAATGAGTTTAGATGCACTGGGATATATCTTATTTAAAGGAAGCCTGTTTATAGATCACCACCTTTATCTTATTGCTTATATAAATCCGTTTTGTACTTAATCTTTACTTAAAATTAGGTTCATATCTGTAGCGTCTTATGTTCTTTGCTGTTACATTTCACTCACGTCCTATATATTCTGTAATTTCTTAAAATAGTGTTTTGCGCTGTTTAAGTGCTGGATAAATTGGACAAACTTTGAAGACAAGAATCTTTCCATCACTGCCATTAGCACAGTTAATTGCTCTTGCCCTAGTGAAGTGGTCCAAGTGTAATGTCAGATTTACTTGATATGATATGCTTGACAGTGAAATTTTTTAAATAAATTATTTGTTCATATTTGATTAGGGTAATTTAGTTTACAATTTCTACTCAGCACCCTTGTTCTTTTTTTTTTTTTTTTGCCTTCAGAGAAAACAAACATTCCGTTCAGAAATTTATTCTTCTTACTTTCAACAAATAGTGCTGGATACGCACATGCAAAGATGTTAACTCTAAATGGAACAAAGACCCAAATGTAAGAGGTACAACTGTAAAACTCTTAGAATAAAATAGAGTATATCTTGGAGACTTGGATTAGGCAATAGTCTCTTAGATATGACACCAAAAGCACAAGCAAAACAAAATAAATTGTACTGCAGCAAAATTAAAAACTTGTGCCTCAAAGAACACCATCAAGAAAGTGAAAGACAACACAAAATTTTTGCAAATCATGTATCTGATAAAGGACTTGTATCTAGAGTATACAAAGAACTCAATAATAAAGGACAAATAACCCTATTTTTTAAATGGGTAAAAAATATGAATAGTTATTCTTCAAAGGAGATACACAAATGGCCTGTAATACATGAGTATGTGCTCAACAAAATTAGCCGTCTGGGAAATGCAAAACAAAACCACAGTGAGATGTCACGTCACACCCACTAGGATGGCTATAATAAAAACGACAGGTAACAAGTGTTGGCAAGAATGTCGATAAAACTGGAACCCTCATACAATGTTGGTGGGAATGCACACTTTGGAAAACAGCCTGGAAGTTCTTCAAAAGGTTAGTTAAATGTAGAATTGCCATGTGACCCAGCAGTTCTACCAATGGGCATATACCCAAGAGCAATGTACAAATTTCATAGCAGCATTATAATAGCTAAAAAATGTCCAACTGATGAATGGGTAAATTAAAAATGTGTTGTACCCATACAGTGGGTCACATGGTAAGTGTATGTTTTACTTTATAACACACTTCCTGAACTGGTTTTTTTGCAAAGTGATGTACCATGCAGTACGTCAACCAGTTATGTATGAAAAGTTCTAGTTCTTCTGCTTCCTCCCTAGCTCTTGGTATTGTCAGGGTTTTGTTTTGAATTAGCCATTCTAATGGGTGTGCAGTGATATGTCACTGTGGCTTTCAGTTCCATTTTTCTAATGACTAACGATGCTGAACATCTTTTCATAGGCTTATGTGCCATTCACAGTCTTCTTAGGTGAAATGTCTGTTCAAGTCTCTTCCCCATATTTTAAGGAAGGTTGGTTGTTTTCTTATTGAATGTTAGTTATATATTCTGGATACAAGTGCATTATCAAATGAGTCCTGCAAATACCTTCTCCCCATCTGTGGCTTTTCATTTTTACTGAGGTGTAGTTGATGTACAGTATTAGTTTCAGGTGTACAACGTAGTGGTTTACAATTTTTAAAGGTTATATTGTGGCTTTTAGTTTTTCAGTTTTGAAGAACAGACATTAATTTTGATAAGTCTAATTTATTGACTTTTTTTTCTTTTACGGATCATACTTCTTAGTTTCGTCTAAACCAAGGTCACGGATTTTTCTTCCTGTGTTTTCTTGTAGTCATTTTGCAGTTTTAGGTTTTTCATTTAGGTTATGATCTATTTTCAGTTGATTTTGGTGGGTGGTTTAAGTTCATATTTTCACATATTGATGGTATCCCAGCACCATTTGTTAAAGGGCTATCCTTTTCCAGTGAATTACCTTTGATCCCTTGTCAAAAATTGACCACATAAATATGAATCTATTTCTGGGCTCTCTATTCTGTTCCCTTGATCCATGGATCTTTTCATCAATACCACATTATCTTGATTAGCCTTATATAAGTCTTGAAGTCAGGTAGGAATCCTCAAACTTTGTTCTTTTTTTTTTTTTTTTGCGGTACCCAGGCCTCTCACTGTTGTGGCCTCTCCCATTGCGGAGCACAGGCTCTGGACGTGCAGGCTCAGCGGCCATGGCTTACGGGCCCAGCTGCTCTGCAGCATGTGGGATCTTCCCGGACCGGGGCACGAACCCATGCACCCTGCATCGGCAGGCGGACTCTCAACCACTGCGCCACCAGGGAAGCCCAAACTTTGTTCTTTTTAAAAAAATATTTGGCTATTCTAGTACCTTTCGATATAAATTTTATAATCAGCTTGTTTTTTTCCTGCTGGGATTTTGACTGGAGTTACGTTGAATCTATAGATTAATTTGGGGAGAAGTGATATCTTAATATTTAATGTTCCAATCCATGAATATGATAATATGTATATATTTTTGAAGGTCGTCTTTGATTTTTTTAAATCAATGTTTTTCTACATTTCACATACAGATCTTATACATATTTTTGTACATTTCATGTTTTGTGGTGCTACTATAAATGCTAATTTTAGAATTTCCGTTTCTAAGTGTTCATTGCTACTACATAGAAATACACTTTTGCATACTAATGTTGCTAAACTCACTTATTAGTTCTGGTACCTTTTTATTAAGATCCTTTGACTTTCCTATATAGGCAATCACATCACACCATACACAAATAGATACTGTCATATTTATTCATTCCCAATCTATATAGTTTTTGTTAAAAAAAAATTTATTGTACAGTGACCTCAGACACAACGTTTTAGAGGAGGGTTTTGTTCCCAATCTTAGGGGGAAGCATTCAGTCTTCACTATTCATATGATGTTAGCTGTAGGCTTTTTTGGTTGAGGATCCCTTCTATTCCTAATTTGCTGAAGAGTTTTTTTTTTTTTTCTTGCGTTATGCGGGCCTCTCACTGTTGTGGCCTCTCCCATTTGCGGAGCACAGGCTCCGGATGCGCAGGCTCAGTGGCCATGGCTCACGGGCCCAGCTGCTCCGCGGCATGTGGGATCCTCCCGAAACGGGGCACGAACCCGCGTCTCCTGCATCGGCAGGCAGACTCTCAAGCACTGCGCCACCAGGGAAGCCCGAGTTTTTTTTTTTTTAATCATAAATGGGTGTTGAATTTTGTCAGATGATTTCCTGCACCTTTTTGGAAAAAAACCTTTTTGAGATATAATTTACATACCACAGTATTCACCCTTTTAAAGCATATAATCTAGTAGTAGTTGGTATATTCAAAAGGTGGTTTTCTGCAATTTTTGAGATGGTCATGTAGTTTTTATTTTGTATGCTGACACACTGAACTACATGGATTTCTTTGAATGTTGGGTCAACTTTTTATTTCTGGGATAAACCCAACCTAGTCATGATGTTTTTTTTTTTTTTACATATTGCCAGATTTCATTTACTAATATACTAAACTACAGAGTTACATTAAAGTCTGTGGCTTTAAACATTACCCTGCATATACCCTTATGGCTTCTGAATAAACTAAAAATGCCTTAAATGCTTTCATAAGACAATTTTTAAACAAAATTTTAATTAAAGCCTTTATATCGTAACATCTTATAAAATCACTTGGATTATAAAAAGCTCACACTTAGTCTATAGATAAGGACAAAATGTGCATTAAAGAAGCCCTAACAAGGAAAAAAGAAGTCCTAAGTTATTTACATCATGAAAAATAACTACAATAGTCAAGGCTTTCTAGCTGGTTGGCTTCCCTCTCCTTTGGGCTGCTGCTCCAGAATTCCTTTATAAAACACATAAGGGATGCAATATGATCACAGGGCTGGAGGTACTGGTTTGAAGCTGCATTTACATAAGAAGCATTCATTTTCTTAGCTATTTGTGTTATAAAACAATAAAAATAGGAAACTTTTCTAAAGGTATTTTTATTCACATTTTACATAAGACTAAGAAAATGTCAGTTGTCCATATCAAAGAATGGGGAAGCCAAAACAGTAGTCTCTCCCCCAAGGTCACTGCTCTGCTTGTTTTTTTTACCTGTAACATTAAGTTTCTGTTTCCCATAATAGTCCAGAGGTAAGACCTACAGGTTGCTTTTAGTTCTTGAGAGAAAAGGAAATTAAGAAAGGTGCTCATCATAAGAACATCAAACATTAAGAGAAAAGAGTCTCTGCCCTTAAAAGAAACAGTGGAAAAAAGACAAGACATATTCTCATTTCAAAGCAATTTATAGTTAATGATAACTGGGCAAAATGATTATTTTTTAGTTGTGTGCTTTCAGAAGTAATGTCAAATTTACTTAATATCAGATATTTTAAAAGGTTTCTTGCATCTTAAATGGTTAAAAGTGGTGTTATTAAAGAAAAAATGCAAACCCTTTTTTTACAGAATAGTATAAATGTTTATTTTCTGTATGATTTACTTTGCTGTCCTGTTTTTACAATATAGAAAAGTGTATTCTTTGAATAGCTCTAGTAAATATAAATTTAATCTTTCTACTTTGGGATGTAAATAGAGCTAAAAAAATTATATACCCAACCCTCCCCAAATAGTCTTTTAAAATTGTTGAATTAATGTGGATATTAATCTTGTTCAGCAATTTGATGCAAATGCCTAAATACAAAAAGTTGTTTAGTAAGTACTACACAGGAAGGAAAAGTCTTAATACTTTAGATAGCTTCCTGAAAATCAGAAAAACTAGTAGCATTTGATTGCACCTTCAAATTTTTACAAGCAAAACATTCTCAAGCAATGCCATCATACATAATCTACAACTGTAATCCAAATTTCACAAACATTTTATGCACACTGTATATAAATACACATCACAAAGGTGCAATTAGAATTAAACACAGAATATATACAGAATGAACAAAGTTTAGGTTTAGACAAAAAAGGTAATCTTTTGAAAAATAACTTGATTAGATATTATTTTATCCTCTTACACTAGTTTACATTTTTACAAATTTTAATGAAACATACTAGATTGAGGTGCTAAGAATGTTTGCACTATCTACATTTAAAGTTACTGCACTATAATTTTATAAATCCAAATTTTAAAAGGAAGATGCTTAATGAATAACGGAATCTTTTTTGGATTACTTAATTTCTATTGCCTATATCTTGCATGTTCATACGAACATATATACACACTTAATACATACAACTATAGATTCCTTGTAGGAAATGTAATAATCATATACTACTAATTACTGAGGATTAAGGTACCTAGCAAAATGCCTGAATTCCAACATGTTTTTTTCTCATCATAAAATCCAGAGTCCTTTTATAACAGGCTCTTAAATTCATAAAGCTTTTGAATTCTGAATTACTGAAAATGATTTAGGTTATCTTAGGAATTATATGAAAACACTCATACCTTTAGCTAACCAAATCACTGGCTAAAAATAATGCCATAATAAGCTTCCCTTATAAAAAGAAATCCCACTACAATTTTGAAAGCTTTGTTAGGAGGCCCCTTTCAGTAAATCAAGTAAGAGTCATAGATTGGTTTGAAACATCTTAGTTCAAAAGTCTATAAAAATAACTGTTTGTATAGATGAAAAATCCTTCTCTAAATTCATCTCTTAGAGCTTCAATATTCTTTATTTCTTCATCCAAGCCAAATTTGTTAACTGGTAATTATGTAAGGTTCTATTTTATCACTACATAATCATAATGTTTACTTCTATTCATATGCACCGCTCATTTTAATAGTACCCCTTAATCACTGACAGTTTATTATTTCAAATACATACCGCCTCCTTGAAAGAAAATGGAAACATCCCAGAGCATTCCTTAGTCACTTCTTATTATAGAAACAAACTGTCTGCCCTTTGAGAATTATTTTCTGTCCGTTAACACTTCATATGTTTTTTAAAAAAACAAAATAACTTTTTTAAAGTGTGCCTACAGAGTACTTCCCCTTCTGACAATTCCCAAAGTGACAACAGGATATATTCCAGAATCCACTTTAAAATGTTGATTTTTCTTAAAAAGACAGTGCTTTTCTAAACACAAAATGTCATTTGAATATTTCATAAGACTTCGTTTATGTAGACATTCTATCTGCTTATATTCTAGATCTAGTACCAAAGAATGACTGGGTAATACCAGTGCTTCTTTGGCTTTTTCTACTGGAACAAAGTCATACAACGCCATACATTATAAATTATATAATAGTAATTTATAAATGTTCTTTGTCAATAGAATCAGAAGGACAGAACATCTAGTTCTTAAGAAACCCAAGCAAATTAAAAATCTATATAATACAATAAAGAAAAATTCAATTTAGAAGGGGCATAAGCAGATTTAACTAAGATTTAAAATGTAATTTCCTCGTTTAAAATTTCTCCTCTTTCAATATTATAATTTCAGGTCTCACAAGACTGAACTAACAATACAATAATTGTTAAACTATCTTCCAGAAAATCAAGTGTCCCTGCACCTTCAATTTTCTGTACAGTTCGATTTATCAGTCTTTTGTGCAAGAGTTAGCAATTCATGGCACAAGGGTCACTTTTTGCTTTTCCTGCAGAGTTGATGACGCTCATCAAACATCGCCCGAATTCCTCAAGTATCATCCGTTCAGCTGCTGCCTTTGATTTCCCCTTCTTGTCTGCCTGCTCCGCCTGGGCAAGAAGGCAGTTACACGTGGCTTCAGCTACTTCCTTAGTGACAAACGTAAATGGCAATCTGAAATGATTTTTAAGAAAGAGAGAGAGAGAGATGATGATGGTGTTGAATAACAGCAAGAGTGGCTGACATTCTTTCACCTACAAATCTCTGTCGACATTTTCACGATTCAGCAAGCACACTGAACATCACAGTTTGTGTGATGAACAAAAGCACATCCCAGAGAGTTTTTAAAAAGTTAGACCTGGGCTTCCCTGGTGGTGCAGTGGTTAAGAATCCGCCTGCCAAGGCAGGGGACACGGGTTCGAGCCCTGGTCCAGGAAGATCCCACATGCCGTGGAGCAACTAAGCCCATGTGCCACAACTACTGAGCCTGTGCTCTACAGCCCGTGAGCCACAACTACTGAACCCACGTGCCACAACTACTGAGCCTGCGTGCTGCAACTACTGAAGCCCACGCACCTAGAGCTCATGCTCCGCAATAAAAGAAGCCACCACGATGAGAAGCCCGCGCACCACAACGAAGAGTAGCCCCCGCTCGCCACAACTAGAGAAAGCCCACGCACAGCAACAAAGACCCAACGCAGCCAAAAATAAATAAATTTATTAAAAAAAAAAAAAAGGAAAAAGAAAAGTTAGACCTGGCTTTATTATTGAACATATTTTTAAAATATAACGTTTTGGGCTTCCCTGGTGGCACAGTGGTTGAGAGTCCGCTTGCCGATGGAGGGGCCACGGGTTCGTGCCCTGGTCCGGGAAGATTCCACGTGCCGTGGAGCAGCTAGGCCCAGGAGCCATGGCTGCTGAGCCTGCGAGTCTGGAGCCTGTGCTCCGCAACGGGAGAGGCCACAACAGTGAACCAAAAAAAAAAAAAAATGTGTGTGTGTGTGTGTGTATATATATATATATATATATATATATATATATATATATAAAACGTTTTACGTAAAATATATATAACCTAGACAAGGTTACCTGGTTAACTGAAACGTAACTCTACATGTTGACTGGATACTGCTATAACAAAAGTCCTCTGATTCATGTATATAAGCTCTGAGTGCAGTTTTTGTTTTATTGACTGTTGTTTCTGCACTGCCTACAACAGTGCCTGACACAGAGACACCCCATGAATATTTGCTGAATGAATGAATATATGGGAAACTGAAAGCACTATCTCCTGGACAACATGGAAAATAAAGCACTTTCCCATAGTCCCATATAATGTTGGTAAAAAACAAAAAAAGCGCACCAAAATTTTGCATTATTCCATGATATCAAAACGAAACAACAGGGACACCAGATGCTGTTCTGTACATGGAATTTCATTCATAAAGATCTGAACTATTGAGTATTAAAGCAGAGGAATCCATCCCGAGGCTAGCTATATGTAGCCAAGTCGTAAAGCCTAAGAGACAAAACCGGGTAACCTAATCTAACCAGTAACTCAACAACCTGTAAGTGGTGCAGTGGTTAAGAATCTGCCTGCCGATGCAGGGGACAAGGGTTCGATCCCTGGTCCGGGAAGATCCCACATACCGCGGAGCAGCTAAGCCCAAGAGCCACAACTACTGAGCCCGCGTGCCTAGAGCCCGTGCCCTGCAACAAAGAGAAGCCACCACCATGAGAAGCCCGCGACGCAACGAAGAGTAGCCCCCGCTCGCCGCAACTGGAGAAAGCCAGTGCGCAGCAACAAAGACCCAACGCAGCCACAAATAAATAAATAAATAATTTTAAAACAAGAACAACAACATGAATGAAGTCTGAACTTAAGGCCCACTATGACAAGATAGGGTGACAGGATTTAGGCTGCTACACATTTGTATAGAAATCTTTAAAATATAAAAAGCATTTTAAATTAGAAAATATTATGATATTAAAATATTACAATAAAGTTAATATTACAATAATATTGAAAAAGTAACTAATAGTGTATAACAGTAGCACTCATTATATAGTATTTGGAAACTATAGGAAAGAAAATGGAAAAAAAAAAATTCAAATTTTTGCCACTCAAAGGCAAAAGCTTGTTAATAACGCTAGTAGGACTTCTTTAATACAGTTTTTTTATACTTAGTTTTGATAACAGTGCATAATTTTGTGTTCTTTCACACTTCATAATAACAGATATCTTCCCAAGTTGAAAAATTAATTGTAAATATTTTAGTGTAGCAATATCTTTAATCTTCTCATAGAGATTAGACTTAATAATCTAAGGTTTACTGAAAGCAGATGACCAGAAAGGACCCCTTGTGATACCCCTCATTAAGGTGTCTGCCCATTTCCACTTCATTCAGTCAAGAACTTTTTGCTGATTATACTCCAGTTACAAGAAAGAGTTCTTTAGAACTAATATCTGAAATATTTTGTACAAAAGCCTTACTTTTATAAGTTTTATAAGTTGGATCTTATTTCAACTTCGGCATTTTAAATGAAATACCATTTTCAAGGCTCATTCCATTTAATAATTCCTCAGATTAACCTCTAACAAACTCTCTAATACAAATTCAAGTCAGCATGCTATGTGCAATGGGCCCTGCCAAGCTGTGCTTTACTCCTCAGAGCCACGTGAAAAGGGTGATGTGAAGGATAAGAAAACCGAGGTAAGGCCCAGAGAGGTGAAGCGCTTGGCAAAGTCACAAATTACAACAGAGCACAGATAGGATTTAAACTCAGGTCGGCCTGACTGTAAAGCTCCAGCTTTCCTACTCCAGAGCTCAGCAGTCTAGGGAAATAAGGAGGTACAATAACACAGTGTGTGACAGGCTCTCCAACAGGGTGGGGAAAGTGCCACATGGGCATGGGAAGGTAAGAAGGTAAGAATGTGAAAAAATATGAATAACAACGCAACCAGTAAGAGGTATAAAAATTTTGGTTTTCTTCAGGGTTTGTCAAATTATTCAAATTTCCCTCATCTTAGTAGGGAGAAATCCAATTAAATTAAGCACAGTGACCTAATACACTACCGTGCATTTTAGAACTGTACAATATATCTGACAGTGATTTTTCTGTTACTTTTAAATTCCTTTACAAGTAATTAAAGATAGAAAATGCAAAAGTCATGTATGCAACAACCAAAAGTATGAGCCCAATTTTGCCCAAAAAAAGAAACTTTACCAAAAATGAATATATCATACTATAAAAAGATATTCAAATATTGACTTACTTTCCTCCTCCACTATTCAAAGCTGGTGTTGGCCTAGTAAGCAAGTCCGAAATCTGAGAGGATAACTTAGTCTTTGCTGCTGTTTGTTGCTGTACCCTTACTTCGGCTGCATCTGCCAAGTGCATCAACGTCTTTCTTTCTGGGCTTTCTTCAAAATTCTTACAGCCAATACATTTGCATATTGAGGAACACATTATTTTTGCCTAAAAGATTTACAAAAGAAAAGCTTCCAAATCAAAACCAAAAGACATCACTATAGTAGACTCCACAATCAAGTCAATAGGTGACAGAGTTAGCTGGTCAACTGACATAGATAAAATGGAAACATCTCTTGCTGACAAACACCAAAGGGGCCAGCTATGCATGTGCATAGGCCCAGTATTCTTGGCCACTCTGAAAGTGGCTATACTATGTTTGTTTGAGGCCTTCCACGCCAATTTTCCCCCACTATAGATTTTCCTCCTGATATGAATAACAAATGTTCTTTTATCAAAAAATGAGTGATACAATATTCAAAAATAAGGGTCATCCAGAATCCAGCCACCTCAATCAAATCACCATTAACATGTTGGTGACCTCCCACTTATGCAAACACATACACAGTATCATATCAAAGGGATTTCACAGACACTATTTTTATTATACCTCCCCCTCCCTAAATAAATCCCCTGTCCAGAGTCCCCAAACCCTTCAACAGTCCGTATTAAACCAGTGTGTCCTTTCATGTAAAGATATATAAACTATATGTATATTTATGAAAAACACAGGCTTTATGTACATATATTAACTCACCAATACAGAAGTCTTTCTTCTTTTTTGTTTGTTTTACATAATCATATACTCACTTTTCTGCATCTTCCTTTTCTCACACTATACTTCATGAAATCCCTCCCTCCAAGTCATCTGGCATAGGCTGAATTCATCCTGTTTAATGACTGGCTATTAATCCCTGGTATGGATGTGCCACATTTTATTTGGGCATTCACTCCTCTACTGATGGCCATTTGTTTTGTTTCCAGTTCTTGAGTTTCACAAACAATGCATAAAAACATTTTTTTGTATATATTACACTTTTATTTCTATGAGCTAGGTTTCTAGAATTGGGCTCACTGCTCAAAGGGTACATGTATTTTAATTTTAATAGATGTGGCCAGATTGTTTTTTCAAAAGGCTATAACACCTCACATCTCATTAGCAATGGATAAAGGAAGCCTTTCCTACATTCCCTCCAACAATGTATACTATAGCTCTTTTTAATAAAGTGAGGTCTCGTTCTTTCATTTACATTTCCCAGACTCCTAGTAAATTTTAGTATCTTTTGTTGGCTACTTTTTCTTGAGCAAACCCACATCAATTTAAATAAATAAACAAGCCTACTGTCCTTCCTCTCTACAGTAAGATAAATGGATCATATTATGAACACACCTACCCTGCTCCTTTTTTACAATACACTAATAAATTCCATTTACCAAAGGAAAAGAAAATGGATATACCTTTTGAGTTAACCGGCTTATTTACTAGGAGCCAGTCTGGGATCCAACTGAAGCAATACTTAATAAGTATCTAATGGTGAAGAGATAAAATTCCTAACCTCCGGGGGAAGAAGACATACTGATAATGGTAACTTGGATTAAGTTTTAAGAATTATAAGAAAGGTACTAATAATGTCTAATAGGAACTCAGGAGGGAGAAATTACAAATACAAGTCATCCATTGAGCATTGCTAATTCAACTTCTTTTGTGGCCAAAAAAAAAAAAAAGAGGGAGGGGGGTAAAAAAGGTCACAAGAAAAGTCACAATCACTTAAATAATGTGGACAGTCACTCATTCAATCAACAAGCCCTGAAAGGCGTGTGAAAGGGACATCGATGTCTTATCCAGATGCAGACCAACTGGACCAAAAAAGCCAAGTCAGTTCAAAAGATGAACAACACAAACTGTCAGACAACATCATAACTAATTCACAGTGAGCCAACTGGCCACTGCTAGTCAGAGTTCACTGTATTCCAAGTTTTTCCATTGCTTGGTCTTGTAGAACAACATATTAGTTATTAGACATTGTTTATGTCCTGCATGTCAAGGATTTTATCAAAATAGATAGAGCAGCTTTCTCTCTTCTAACATATTTCAACCAGTCCACTGCCTTTTCTACTTCTATCAGTTCACAGAACTGTCAACCAGTTCAATTATTTAGTTCATGTCTGTCTGAATTTCATATGCTTAGCATGTATTGACTGTTCAATGCCACACGCAAGAAAGGCTTTCTCTGCCCTTCTGACCCAGCTTTATAACAGTTCCCATTTTCTCTTTTTTGTGTGTGGAATTGGTTTTACAGCTTACATATTCATGACAATTTTTGTATGATATGGTCTGTAAACAGAAGCCACCTATCTCATCAGGTGTGCAAACAAGAGTCAGTCTTTCCCAATGTGAATGAAAAACTGGCTTGTTGTACTCTGCGACACTGTTAAGAGACTTTCAAAAATAATCTTGATTATGTGCAATTTTCACTCCTACTGACTTTAGGACTAACAAAATGTTACTTTACTGTACTTCTTGAGAGGAGTATTTGACCTCTGAAATATGTAAATTAAGAATTCACTACAGAGAGAATACAGTACACAAAATCTTTACTACGACACACCTGGTATGGGGGTGGGGCACTGGGTTGCAGGTACACGCTCCTAGAGCAGAGCACACCTGGCCAAGGGAGAGTGCAGTGCTTGCTGGTATTACTTTACCAGGCCAGGCCTTTGGCCAAAACTAAAATAAGGTTTCGCTCTGCATATGAAATCTGAACGAATGAAAATATAACAGATGAGAAGAGCCAACTGCCGTAGGAATGACTCAACCCAAAAGATTATCAGTAAAGAGTTTCGGGCGCACCAAGAAACCAATTGTAGTAACCTTGGATTAATCTTGGGTATGACTAGATTGCTTTATTTAAGCTTTGAAAATAAAAATAACAAACTATATAGTACTTTGTCTGAAACAAGTGGATCATTTACACGGCATCTATCAAAGCAGAGTTTCAATATACATTTTCCAGAAAAGATGCTGCCTGACCCATAAATAAAAACAGCCAGTTGAGTGGGATGATTAGATGGTAAAATGGATGCAGTCACCTCACAATAGCCAATAACCTCATCCTGCAATTACATATTCCTCCTTACCTATTTTTATGCTCACAAGGCAAACCTTCTAACATAATTTAATTTTCCACAGAGCAGTGCTCTTCAACAGGGTACTAGCATTTGGAACAAGATAAGACTATCCTCTCAGGACTGCACCCTGAAATGCAGGCTATTATCCATATATATTTCCAAAAAGTCTGTAGGGGAGAAACTGGGTAGTAATACCCCTCAGTGGAGAACCACTACTACAGAGTGTCCAGTCCACTTTGATGTTATTGTTATTGAAAATCAACAAACTGGTGCTGTGGTTTGCATACTTTCAGGTACAATGACCACGAAGTTATGAGCTGGTAACTCTGCTAATGAGACCCCAAGCTGTAATGACAAAACAAAGGTACTGTTCCTCTGAAGCCCTGCTTGGGAGGCGAGAAGGTAGGTCTTCCTCAAATTAGGGCTCTTGGGCTGACTTTTCAAACTGCAATATATTCAAACTGCAATTGCAAAGTAATTTCCCAGTTTACAAGTAAATTTTTTTTGTATGCACTTTCTAAAGTTATTTTCAAAAGATGGTTAGATTATTTTTCCCAACCTCAACTCACCTCATAGCATTCACAGTAGTTTTTAAGACATCCTGATCGTTTGCAATTACATCCTTTGCTGTGACGTCGATCTGATTCTCCCTCCTTTCCTTTCCCTATCTTGGGCTTAAAAGCTTCCGGATTTCTGTCAAGGCATGCCTATCAAAACAGATCAAATATCAAGTGATGTTAAATCGCAGTAAATTAAACTTAAATTCTGCAAAGGGAATTAATTTTCTTCATAAAATACTTGAGCTCAACAAAAAAACAGGTGAAGTTGTAAACTTTTGTCAGTTAAATGAAACAAGAAATAATCACCTTTATTGCTTTTTGCCTTTCATTTTCATGTTCCAAGTTATTATAACAATTAGTACAATTGCAGTTGTTGCAAAATTCACCATTTGCAAAGCAATCACAGTATCTGGAATATAAAAATCATTGTAAGTCATATAAAAAAGTCATTTTTAAGAGAAACAAAACTAGAAATTATCTTATTTAATAGCATTATATATGCAGTAAAGCATTTTAGAAATGTATTCAGAGCCACCGACTTATAGAGTTAACAACAGGTACTGACAAGGCTCAAAAGTAAAGTCACCAGCTCCTAGAATTTTGGTTTAGAAACTTAGTTCCAGTAGTAACAGCTGTCAACACAAGAGCTATGTGATTTTTACGCACCCCAAAAGTAAGTTATTTCAAAATCACAAAAAGGAAAAACATGAGCTATATTCTATTATATTAGTGGAACCTGCTCACGTGAACTACTGTCATGTTTCTTTGGATTCTAAACCCCCATAAGACCACTGCTTTTTATTTAACTGTTTCATGTCAAATCTCTTCAGTACTAACAAGCAAATTCATCAACAAGTTAAAAAAAACTACTCAGAGTCTCATCTCATTTAAGAGACCAAATATAAAGGTCATAAATAAGATCAGATTTATTAGTAAGGACAGAGATCATGTCTGTCTCATGCAGCTGGATCCCTAAGCCCTACTCCAGTGCCTCATCTGTGGTAAAGACTCTAAAATTATTTCCTTCTGAATGAATGAGTCTTTTTACACCGTCATATGTGTTCATTCACTTGTATGTTTAATTACTTAGACTTATGAAATTGGTCTGTTAAGAATTTTTAGTTAACTCTGCTTACTTTTTATTTTTATTTTTTTTGCGGTACGCGAACCTCTCACTGTTGTGGCCTCTCCCGTTGCGGAGCACAGGCTCCAGATGCGCAGGCTCAGTGGCCATGGCTCACGGGCCCAGTCGCTCCGCGGCATGTGGGATCTTCCCGGACCGGGGCATGAACCCGTGTCCCCTGCATCGGCAGGCGGACTCTCAACCACTGTGCCACCAGGGAAGCCCAACTCCACTTATTTTTTAAAGCATTTTCAGTTATATCAAATGAGGAAACAGCAGCAAAAGGACTTACAATTTCAAACACAGCGATTTTGTACAATTACAAGGCTTTCTGGGCCGACTGGCAGACTCTGATGGCATTATGCTACACAGACACAAACAAAAAGATATACATTTTAATCAATTAAAGGTAACTATTTAAACTGAGAAAAGTCTCTAATCTGTAAATTCCTCCTAAAATAAAGCTTTAACAAATGTACCCAACTCTAATAAAAGTTTGTTATGTTGTTCCATTTACATTAAGTTGAAAAGCAAGTTGTACCATGAAAAGAAAGGTAGAGAGCCAAGATATGGATTAAAAAAAAAGAAAAGGAAGTTATCAATAGTTTCTGAAGAACATTCCACAAAATATACTCTTTCTTCTAAGAGAACTAAAGTTGAAACCTCCTAAACTCTTTGGGATTCAATTATGAAAGGTAGTAAGTAGAAAAGGGTGTGTGAAGTTGGAATTTAGGAGCGGAGAGGAGAGGTAGACTGGTTCCACGTAATTAACTAAAGCACTGCTTCTCAACCAATACTGCAAAGGCAGCAATTGACAGATTAAAAAACAAATAAAAGAAAAAGCAAAGACCTAAATAACAATTTTAAAACTAGTTAATATCATTTTAAAAACACATTCAGGAGGAGACAGAGAAAAAGAGAAAAGAGAGAGAAAATAACAAATCACCTGTGCCAGAACTGGTGAATCGGAGTAAAAGATAATTTGGGAGTTCTCTGACTATTCCTGCAACTTTTCTGTTTAAAGTATTTCAAAATAAAAAGTACTGCAGAGGCACACTCACATGGCTTTGAGGGGGAAAAAATTAAATACATGTATTTTGAAATATATATGTATATTTGATGTTGCATTTAACCTGATCCAACAACTTAACTTACATATATTCAAATAACTCACTCACCCATTGAACGGAAGCCTTGCTTGGGTCTGGATACCAGGTGTTCCGGTAAAGTTAGAGTTGCTTGCTATAGACACATAGGAAGACTGCTGTAGCTACATATAAAGAAAGGTAATTTCAGACCATATTTACAAAAATGGACAATACTCCTAAATATGATGATCGGTAAGAAGCACAAATTCATCTATTAAAATAGGAAAAACAGAACGGAGAATTTCATACAAACATACTCACTACCTCATAGAGCTCTTCTAAAGACCCAAAACTAATACCAGAGGTAAAAACAATGTGGACATTTTAAAGTACTACATGGTATAAATATAAGAAATTCTTTCACAGAGGAATAAGGATATCAGAATTAGGAAATTCCAGATGAATGTCCTGATAGTACTGTAGTAAAACTTGTATTGGCTAGAAAAATGCAATGTGTCTACTTGTAAATAAAATAAATAAAATGTGATCATTTATCATAAGTTACAGAGAATGAGAAGTTACATACGTAATAATTAAGTTCCTGTTTTACACTGATTTCTAAACATAAGAAAAGAGATGCTAATGATAAAAATACTGAACACTAATTTTTTCAATCAGTAGCCACATAACATACTCCAAAGTACACTTCTTTAAAGTACACAGGTTTCTGTCTCTCTTATAATCTTGAGTAGATCAACTCAACAGCTTAGAATATGGTGCTAATTAATCTGCTTGATTCTTACATGAAAAAGAAAACAACTTCTATCTTCTTCCTAGAAAGCAGCACTCCTAACCCAAGCCAGCCAATTGGATAATATGTGGCTCTGATTCCAAAGATAACCAGATGTCATCTAAAGATGACCAGATCTGGACAGATCATTACCGATATGTCACCTGGAAGTGCATCTCACAGTCTATTTTCCAAGAACAGGTGAGCGGCATCGTATTCATAATGTGAGGAGGAACTTCATTACAGTCACAGTGCTTTCTAAACTCATTGGGACACTGCTGATTTTTTTTTTTCGGTACGCGGGCCTCTCACTGTTATGGCCTCTCCCGTTGTGGAGAACAGGCTCCGGACGCGCAGGCTCAGTGGCCATGGCTCATGGGCCCAGCCGCTCCACGGCATGTGGGATCTTCCCAGACCGGGGCACGAACCCGCGTCCCCTGCATCGGCAGGCGGACTCTCAACCACTGCGCCACCAGGGAAGCCTGGGACTCTGCTGATTTCAACTCAATGTATTTTCTCTTATATCTACACGATCTTGCCCTCCTACCAAACTGTTCTCAGCTCCAAATTGCCTGACTTGTATACTTGACTTGTGCTGTATATTTCTAAATATTAAAGATACATAAAAATAAACTCAGAAGTTTTCATTAACAATTCAAGGTTTTGGAAACAGTCTAAACACTGAGTTAGATGTTTCTGAGTAGTTTTAGAATGTGATAATGCTAGACATCTTAGACCCAATTAAACTTTTTGAAATGCGATGACTTAATTTTTTGCCCATACCTGAGTCACATACTGAGCAGGAAGCACCGCATAGCCTACATTCCCTGTTCCTGGAGCCGGTGCCAGCACAGTGCCTGGTGGCAGGTTCGTGAGGTTTGGCTGGATTTGTGGCAGTGGGGTGGCAGGCATGATAAGCCGCTGCTGTGGCTGGCTGGTGGTGACTATTTGGGAAGTTGGATTGATCGGTTTCGGAACAACCTAAAAAGAAAGGAAGTATGTCAATGACCACGAAAATAAATTTCACAGTTTCTCAATTCAGTATAAATCTCTTAAACTTAGGGGATTAAGAGGTCCAAACTATTATGTATAAATAAGCTACAAAGATATACTGTGCAACACAGGGAATATAACCAATATTTTACAGTAGTTATAAATGGAGTATAAACTTTAAAAATTGTGAATCACTATATTGTACACCTGTAACTTATATAATATTGTCCATCAACTATACTTCAATAAAAATAAATAAATAAAAAAATCTCTTAAACGTAAACTTTTTTTTTTTTTTTTTTTACACGGGCCTCTCACTGTTGTGGCCTCTCCCGTTGCGGAGCACAGGCTCCGGACGCGCTGGCTCAGCGGCCATGGCTCACGGGCCCAGCCGCTCCGCGGCATGTGGGATCTTCCCGGACCGGGGCATGAACCCGTGTCCCCTGCATCGGCAGGTGGACTCTCAACCACTGCGCCACCAGGGAAGCCCTTAACTTTCAATTTTAAAAGTAAATTGTCTGTTTGGGAGAGACTGAGAGAAGAAGTGATGTGATACTCACTTGTTTGACAGTCTGCGCTGAGACAAGTGGCACTGACATCCGCACTGGGGTGGTATTAACGACCACTGGCTTTGCTTTGTAAAAAGGAGGGAGGAAAAGGACAGTTTGTTTACAGAAAGTAGTATTTAAAACATGTAAGATACTTAGTTCGCTCACGATATCCTCATGAGAGAGCTTAAAGAATTCCACTGGTTTCCTATTTGGAGGAATCTTTAATCAAGACAGTTACTTTCAAAATTCTTTAACCCATCTAACTAGGGAACTTATATCTAAGGTAGCTATAGTCTATCCACTTTATGAGAGAATGTCTGTCGTTTAAGATATTCTACTGAAAATACTTCAATCTGTATTCAGATGCTTTATATATTCACTACTAAATCCAGTGAGATGAAATGATGCATAAATTAAAAACTGCCATTCAGGAACTTGGGTAACAATGCTGTTCTATACTATTTCTAATTCTGTGTACAATTCATTATTTACAGAGTACTACTAAAAGGCAGCAGAGCAGCAAGGTTAAGAATATAGTCTCCTTAACTCAACTATACTTCAATAAAAAGTAAATTAAAAAAAAAAGAATGTAGTCTCCTAAATCATAAGACCCTGGGGGTTCAAATCCCAATTCTGCTGCTTTCTAACTACTTTAATTCTCTTTGCCTGTATCCCCATCTGCAATATAGGGATAGTATCTCCCTTACAGGGTAAGAGAAATAAATATGTTAATTCATGAAAATTTACTACAGCAGTGCTCAACAGATAGTAAGTGCTCAATAAACGTTAGTTCCCATTACTGTTATTGTTCTTGTTGTTATTACAACCATTACTGCTACATAAATGTCACTGTAGACAGTGTTCCAGGGAAACTATAGTACAAGACACCTGCTCAAAGAGATTACATTCAAGTAGAGCAGATTAGACGAGTACCCAAATAAAATAAACATTATTAAAAAAAAAAAGAGAAAGCACTGTGGGAGAGCAAAGGAGACAGAACATACATCTGACTGGCAGGGGCTGGGAACGGGGAAAGCTGCATAGAGGACAGTGTCTGAGACAGTCCTGACCAATGGTCAGGCTGCAGAGCGGGCATACAGACTGGAGCAGGGCAGTTCACACAGCGGCAGAGCAAGAGAAGTGGAGGCTTGATGCTGGGCACTTCACAAAGTGCTACGGGACAGACCGGTTTGGCTGGAACCTAGGGTTAAAGTAGGCAAGCACTGGCAAAAAAAAAAAAGGCAGACTGTGGCTGTTTTGTTGAAGGCCTTGAATGTAAGGGTAGAGATCTGTATATTTAATCTGTATTATTAATTCAGCAGGCAATGAGAAGTTTCTGAGGATTGTGATGTTCGGAAACATCATTGGAATGACACAAAAAGAAACTACGCGGCAGCAGTATGTAAAACAGAACAGAGCTGCAAGAAACAAAGAAAGTTAGAAGAGTACAAAACATGAGAGTCTAATCTGCGGTGATGGCACTGGGAATGGAAAGGAGAGAACAGCTCCAAGAGACAGGGTGGAGGTGAAAGGATGGCAGGAACCGTAGGTACAAGAGAAAAAAAATCGGTTATCATGGAGCTTTCAAGTGAATGGGAAAATGACAGCTATTAGAATTAAAAATTCAAGGATGAGCTGATCTAAAGGGAAGATGAAACCTGACATGCAGAAATACAGTGATGAAGTTCAGGAAACAGGGTGGTTCTAGACCTGTATGTTTGGATCAAAAGAAGTACCATTTCTAATACTGCCTACTGCCACTTCCTCAGTCTAAAGGAGGGATTTAAGAAGACTGAAAGGACATCCCTTCGGGTCTTATTTAGGCAAAAGGCCTAGAGCCTGCTATGAGAGGTTGAGATAACGGGATCTAAACTGCTGTGAACACTGAATCAAACAAACTGTTCTGAACAATAAAAGAAAAAGAACAGACTTCCTTGGATAGAAAGGCTGTTAACAATGTTAACAATTTTTTTTTTTTACTTTTGGTAGGGATGGAAGGGTTGATGGCTGAAGACGAGAAGTTGACAGCCCTGGAAGAACACTAGAGAGAGGGTACTCAGATCTAAAAGGGAGCAGGCCCTGGCAGCAAGGTGACAAACTAGGGAGAAGGGGGTAGGTGGGAAGGTGGGAGACCTCCAGAAGGAGCGTATGATCAGTGGTGGTGATCGCATATCTCTGAATATACTAAAAACTGTACTGTATTTAACAAGGGTGAATTTTATGGTAGATGAGAACTGTATCTCAATAAAGTTGCTATACAAAAAGAGTGTATGACCATGAATTACAGGAGCAGTGCCATGCCATCTGATACCTGATTTGAAATTGTTTCCTGTTCTGTTTTGATTATAATAACCACTGTAGCAATACTATAAGGAATTAAAAGGCAAATTAAAAGGAATTAAAAGCCTGAATTCGTGCTTGGGACACTGAAGAGAGGACACCCTACACCACTTTGTTCCTTGACAAGGCGATGACAGTCACTGGTTCATGAGCACACAAGCAGCAATTCTGAGGTAACTGCACAGCTAGAGAAATGTAGGAACTTCCTGGTGGTCTGTGAAATGACGGGGAAGGAGTGTGTGTCCTGCCCTTATTCACATCTCATGGGAGACTTGGATGATTCTCATAAGGATAGGACAGGGAAGTGTCCCCACGCACGCACACAGAGCTAGAAAACTGGGGAATTCTGGGTTTACATTAGCTTGACATACGCATGCTGCGTTTTAACTGAAATCTGGGGAATGCAGAAAACAGAAAATGTAGTGGTCAAGAAAAAGAACAGTATAAAATATACATGGGAAGGGGGTCATACTTATATAGCTACGTCAATAGTCTGGATTTCTCCTCCTCGACCTTTTTTTTTTTTTTAAACTGGGGCACAGTTGCTTCCTCCTTAACTTTTGAGCATGGTCCCACATTACCACTACTGCCGTTTTCATAGATGCTGGCATAATCTTTCATTTTTTTGGTCTTTAATAGCAATTCTGAACAATCCTTTCAGAACAGTCTCCTTTGAAACTTTAGAAACCATACCTGCAAGTGTTTGAGGGTTTTTAGTTTCTTAAGTTGATTTCCTCCCTAACCAAGATTGTAGATTATATTCTAAAGAGATTAACCAAGCAATCTTCTGGGTCCTTTTACTGTGCTACCTGCCATCCAGCCAGCAATTAATATGGTGGAACGTCTGAATACTGGTGTTTGTATGGCTTTGATGGGAAAATGTACAAGAGGAGCCCAATTCCCTTTGGCATTTAAGTAAATCCCTCACAGGGAATTAAGCCTTTAGAAAAACACATCAATACATTTTATGAACTACAGCAACTATTCAGTGTATCTCTAATGAAAATTGTAAATTTAACTCGTTATTCCTATGAAATAATATATTTTACATATACCCAGATCTTTTATGGGATAGGAGAGCAAGACAAAAATAGGGAAATATGGGTAGATATGAGGGAAATAGCATGGGTGGTATATGTATGTGAGCAGGTGGGAAGAGGGAATATACAGAGAGAGGTGGAGAAGCCAGAGGGGAGAACAGAGAGGGAAACTGAAGGAAAGCAAGCAGCAGGGAAGCAGGAAGGGGGTGAGGGATTGCTAGCAGGCAAAGAGAACAGCGAAGCAGAGAGGAGCAGAAAGACAGACATAAGGTTGGAAAAGAAGGAAATGGTAAAGACATTAGAATTATGAATTGTCCAACCCGCTCCTCCACTCTTCCTGGGTCTTCAGCTTCCTCTCCCACTCATACCAAACGCTTATGCTTGGTAACGAGTAAATCAGTGCTAACGTTATGCTGGAAATGGATACTCAGCATACGTGTATACACACAAACATAGAATATAACCAACTATATCTAATGACTCCTTTATATCATTATGATATATAAGAAAATTGGACTTGTAGCACTTAGTAGCACTTGCTAAGTACTGAGAGAATATACACTTGACTTCCTTAGTCAGCAGTACATGCAAATTTCATTTTTCCTCTCATTAAGAACACTGTAATAAAAGATTTCCTTTCAAAATCAGTTTAAAGAGGGAATAGAAAATATAATTACTATTTTATATAATTATGTCTAATTTTAATAGAATACACACTAAAATACTGTTTCCCTCATGCACCCTCCATTTTCTCCCATCAGTAATTTAAAATCCAAGATTTTTCTTCCACTTTCTCTTAGATGAACTAGCTATCAGCAATGGACAGCTCCAACCCTCTGATCCCTTAATAAAACTGAAGGCGCAAACACATGGTCTTTAATTCATCTATTTACATCCAGCAAACAATAGATCATTCACTTGTCATGTCATTTTGACACTGAAAGAATATGCGGTAGTCTTCCAAGGAAAAGAATTAGGCCCCAAATATAAACTGTCCTCATCCTTTCACAGTTTAAATTTTTTAACAAGTAGATAAATATGGAGAAAGGTTATGTGTTTGAGTCTGTGTATGTATATCAGGTGGCTGGAAGGATTAAACACAAACAAAGTAGGACTACAAACAGGAATACTTTTCAGGAAAAATACCAATGAGTAAAATAACAACATTTTAACTGATTTTCATTAGCAATTACAGATTCAAAATAAGTAAAGGATGAAAGTTCATACTTATCATTCATACCTTGCCTACTGGTCATTTCAACTGACCCCCAAACCCTGTGTAGTTTAGATGGCTTTGTAGTTTAGAAAATAAGATAAATCATTTGGTTCCATTTAAACTATCCCACTGGCATAATGTAGGCTTTTAAACCAGCAGTAAAATGGCTACCCACAAATTGATGACTAAGTATGATTATCCAGTATGACAGCACACTGTGTATCAGTTTCTAGAAGAACAAAATACTATAGTTATATACAACTGGGATTCTATTTCACTGCCTTCTGCAACAGCTGCTGATTCATACTCAGCTGAAATGCCATACTTAATCAGGATTTCAGCAAGAAAAGGACCAATTTCTCTAATAATGTTCAAAGCATTAATTATTGTTTTTAAAAAAATGGTTACTAACCTTGCTGAAGAGGCTGAGTGTTTGTACTGGGATTCTGACTAACTGGCTGGGTTGAGCTACTGGCTGTTGTGGCAGTAACAAGTCGGACATAATGAAACTTGCTTCCAGGCACTTGAATCTGCTGGACATTGGGAGCAGTTGCCAGAGGAATAATTGTCTTAAATTGTGATGTGCTCACTCCTCCAACAGTGATGGTCTGCACAGCTGATTTCACTGCCTAGTGAACAATACAACATGGCTCTCATTAATCTGCGATTTTATTTTCCTACTTCATTTTTACTCATGACAATTGCTCAAGTAAAAAAGTATGTTCCTGAATTTCATCAAAAGCTGTTGAAAGGAACAACCTGTTCAAAGAGAAATGAATAGTAATAAATACAGGAGTGAAACCAAAATTAATGAGTTCTACCATCTCTAGTAGTTAACTTCCTTGATAGTCCAGGTCAGATGACTTGCTATGAAGAAACTATTACTTAAATTGCAAGAACTCACACAGTTTTGTTAACATCAGTTAAAATTTATAAGAAAAAGGTTATTTTAAAACTTTCAGTATTAAGCCTCATATTCAGAAAGAAAGGACACAGATATTTGGTTTTACTGCTATCCACCAAATTAACTATGGCAAATTTCATTTTCACATGTCCTAAAAGAGAAAGAAACCCCAAAGAAAAGCCCTCATTAATTAAGTCTAGCCAATTCTGAAAGGCTTATAATATTCCACAGATACAAATGTACCCACTAACCTATGGGGAAAAGGCCAAATTCAATCCAAAATTACCACTATTTTGGTTGTCTAGGGAAACTAATTTTGGATTCAGATCTAATTCAGATCTGACTCAATATAATCATTTTAATCATTTTTAATCCTTTCCTTCAGTCCAACAAAAAGCAATGTGACTTCCCAAAAAGCTAAATGAAACATCAAAAGCAGAACAGAACAAAAGCCTTTTAAGATGTCTCCAATTGATGTTTAACCAATGTACAACAGACTGTCATACAAAGCAACGATCCAGACAAGATTCTCTAATTAGTTCTATGGTATTATTTTATAAATAATTACACCACTACCTATTCTTCAAAAAGCCCTCATGCCAAAAGACAGGTGACATGACTGAGGAAATCTATATTCATTATATGGATGATAATTTATAAAAGAATAATTCTGAAGAATTTGAACATTTTCATAAAAGTACAGGGGAAAAAAGGAAGAATGTCCTTAGTTTGGAAACTCTACAGATAATACTCAAAGTAGATTACTTCAGCATAAAATAATTCACACATTATCAGTAGGCAGAGGCACCACAGAGTAGATTTTAAATAAAGATAAGAGATAACAGCTGTGATGGTGCGTTAAATGAAAACATAAAACTTAAGAAAAGGGATAAAATGTGTATATATGGAAGCTACTGAAAAATCAAGCAACCCATGAGTCAGATGCATACAGTGGTACAAGAGACATTGTCCTTGGTCTATCGACTCAAAATGAAAAAAGAATACTATTTTAAGAAACAAGGTAGGGGAAGCGGGGTGGATAAACAAGGAGTTTGGGATTAACAGATACACACTACTATACATAAAATAAACAATAAAGACCTACTGTATAGCACAGAGAACTAGATTCAATATCTTACAATAACCTATAATGGAAAAGGATCTGAAAAAGTATATATATAACTGACTCACTTTGCTGTACACTTGAAACTAACAACATTATAAATCAACTATACTTCAGTTGAAAATTTTCTTTAATTAAAAAAAAGAAAAAAAATTATGTTTAAAGAAAAGAAACAAGATGACTCAGACGTAATAGTTAAATGTACTGGGTACCTAACACATACAGAGGACATTGCTTTTGAAAACTCTAAGATTATCTGATTTAAATCTAGCAACCAAATTATGAGCTAGGTACAGCATGGCACAAGTACCAGGGCTGGTTTAGTTAAGTTTGCACAGTATACCCTTTTTCCACCTCTACGTTCAACATTTCTTTTTTGTTTGTTTGTTTTTTGGCCATGCTGCGCGGCTTGCAGGATCTTAGTTCCCCAACCAGGGATCCAACCCAAGCCACGGCAGTGAAAGAGCAGAGCCCTAACCACTGGACCGCCAGGGAATTCCCTCAACTTTTCTGTATCCTAAACTTCAAGCTACAACTCTTACAAGCTGTAAATAACTGGCTCTTTTAAAGATTCTTTTTCTGATGTGAACCTTTTTTTTTTAAGTCTTTATTGAATTTGTTACAATATTGCTTCTGTTTTATGTTTTGGTTTTTTGGCTGCCAGGCATGTGGGATCTTAGCTCCCTGACCAGGGAGCGAACCCACACTCTCGGCATTGGAAGGCGAAGTCTTAACCACTGGACCGCCAGGGCTCTTTTAGAACAAAACCATATCTGACTATATTTTTTATCAGTATACGTCTTATATCTAACATAGTTAATTAACTATTTGGATTTAAATCTACCGTTGTACTGTTTCCTATTTGAACCACCTGTCCTCTTCTGTTCCTTTTTCTCTCCTTTTTTGCCTGCTTTAGTGTTAAATGTTTCATTATTTCATTTCCCCTGTGGTAACTTATTTATACATTATGTTACTATTCTTATAGTAGTTGCCCTAGAGATTACAATGTTCAATGTAGGAATTAAATTAGTACTTTACACATCACCAAGACAATAAAAGAACCACAGAACGTTAACATCATTTATTCTTGCCCCATCTTTGTGCTACCATTAAGTATTCTTTAATTCTCCATATAGTTTAAACTCTATAAGACATTCATTTAGATATACCCACAAATTTACCCTTTCTGTCCTTTCTATACCCTTTCTGTGCTTCCATTTGGGATCATTTTCCTTCTGCCTAAAGAACTCACTTTGGATTTCCTTAAGTGCAGGTCCGCTAATGAGAAATTCTCTACACTTTGGTTCTCAAAAAATGTCTAACCCTTTTTTATAATCTCTCTTTTGCTTGATAAAGTCATCTACTGAATTCTTAATCTCAGTTTTCAGTTTGAAAATATACATCTGATTCCTTTTTATAGTTTCTAATTCTCTGCTGAAGTTCTTCATCTTGTTAAATAAATTTCTGAATATATTAATCTTAGTTATTTAAAAAGCAAATCTGATAACTCCACCACCTATACCTCTCTGTTTTGAATAATTTGGTCTGGTTGCCTGATATGCCTAATGATTTTTGACTAAGTGCCAGACTTCGTTTGTGGAAAATTAAGTAAATAATTTGAGGCTGAGAATGATTTTATATTTCTCCAGAAAGCATTCACTTCGGCTTCTGGCAGGCAGTTAAGAGTAGGGGCAGATTACCTTAAACCAATAACAAACTGAGCTGATTACAAGCTAAGCTTCAATCTTTGGGAGGCCTTGTCCATTTCTGGTTCACTCCTCCCACAACCAGGACTCCAGTATCTACCAGGCTTCCTCCTTCTTGTTGGCGCCTGAACCCAAAGTTTTGTCTACAAGGTCTATAAGACTGACAGGTCTGCTCAGCTCCCCAACTTTCTGGGACCACTTTCTGCTCATCTTCTCAGTCTCTCAGCCACAACTTACAAATCAGCAAGTGCCCTAAGGGGAAGGGTCACACTGAACACCAGGCAACTTCTCTAGGCTTCCCGTGACTTCAGGATGGTGGCCTATCATGTCCTGGCTCCCCTGGTAGGTCTCAAAAACCTTCAAACAAATTTTTTAATTAGATAAATTTTATTTTTCTTTTTAGTTGTTCTTGGTGGGACAGTTGGCCATCAACAAGCTAGTTCTGTATAGCAAAAACAGAAAATCCAGCTGAGTTTTAATCTAGGTTCCAGCATTTCCCAATTGAGTGACCTTGTACAAGTAACTTAGCTTCTCTGTGCCTAAGTTTCCTCGTTTGAAAATGTTAAAATGGCACCTTTCTCATAGGATTGTTATAAGGATTAAATGAGTTAAATTATATAAGGTGCAAACAATAACTCATCACATATTATAGGGCTCAATAAGTGTGTATCATTATCATTATGCCCATTATAGATGGAGAAACTGAAGCTCAGAGAGATTTAGTAACTTCCCCAAGTTCACACAGCTAAAAGTAGCAGAGCCTGGATTTGAACCAGAGCCAATTCCAAAGCCCATTTTCTTAAGACACTGTAATGCCTCCTACTGTAGACAGTTAATGAACAGTTACTAAATGACTGAATAAAAGTAAATAGCATTTGGTCCTCAAGAACTCTGTTAAAAACTAAAGTTGCACACCTGGCTCTAAGAAACATGAAAGTATTTTTTTAATCGGTTAGTATACTGAATAGAAGTATAAATAGCATTTTTTTTAAACTTTAAAATAATTTTAGATTTCACAAGAAGTTGCAAAACTAATACAATGTTCCCATGTACACTTTCCCCAAAAGAAAAACATCTCACATAAATAACCATAGGACATTATCAAAAACAGTAAATTGACATTTAGTATAATACTATCAACTAAACCACACAACAGACCTTATTCAGATTTTACCAGTTTTTATACAGACTTTTTTTTGGATGTACACTAAAGACTGTATAAATTCATGTAACCTACATCACCATCAAGATACAAAATTGTTCCATCACCACAATGAAACTCTCTTGCACTTCCCGTTATAATTATAACCCTAACTCTCGGCAACCACTGATTACAATGCATTTTTTAACACCTAAAATACTAAGTAACATATAAAAGCTATCAACTTTGTAAAAGACAAAAGCATTTGAATACTACACTTAACTGCTTTGAGAATTCACAAGTTGGTACCTTACTTGAAGTGGAGTAGCCTGAGAAACTCCATGTGAATGCCTCTCTGAACATACCACATTACCAGAAAAACAGTTCACGTACATTCAAGAAAAATCTTCAGTTATTGCTATTTCCTGATTTACACCCTTGACAGCTGGGTTAAAAAGCAAATATCTTAATTTAAATTCAAAATAGCTACACTTAACATGTATTGGTAATTGTCCAGAAAAACGTGGACTTGAAAGATTTTTTTAAAAATGTGTACTATTTCCTAAGCCATTTCTATGTATACATTTATGTCATAATTATATACAGGAATAAATTTCTTTATTATTTTCCAGTTAGCAAATGCCAGAAGTCCTTGCTTACTTAAAGATTTACCTAAAAAAATTTTTTTAATTAATTTTTTTTTAAAAAAAGGGAAAAATAAAACAACTCTTCCTGTTCTGTAAATGAGGATTCCTATTTGGTGAAGTTGGAGATTGACAGACAGCTCACCCAATATCCAAACACTGAATTTGTGGGATTCCATATAAATATGTTTGCTTTTTTGCGGGGGGGCAGGGAGTACACTTTGAAATTTGGTTCTGTTTGTAAACACAGCCTAGACATCATTGTTTGGACATATGAGCTTTGGTTCCAGTTTGTCTCAATCTTGAGTGTATTCTGGCGAGCAACCTAACACTTCTTTATATTTTGTCTCTATTTGTATGGAGAGAATATTACCACTAAATGAAATTCACATACTGCTTTAGGACACCTGCACAAATTTTGCTGTTCTGAACAGACATTAAGTTGTTATTTGTTTAATCTACTAGAAAATCATATGCTGGTTGGGTAGCATTTACTATAGTGCGTTTGTTTCATTAAACATAAGCTCTTCAAGATCAGATATTACATGAAACAACCTACTTCTGTCACATTAATTATGAAACCCTGAGGTAAACAATGTTAGACAAAGGTCTTTGCTATGGGAATTCTTAGAGTCTTTAAAATGCTAATGAGCATGACAAAACTCCTAGATGGGTATGATACAGGGTGTTTCCCAAATTTACTTAACAATAGCTTTTTGGGGAGAGAACGATTCTCTTTTTTTTTTTAATGTGAATGTAATATATTGGTGCAAGAGAAAGTATCATGTAATGACACCTGACAGGAAAGAGTTTTTCACAGAAGTTGTGCTAAAGAATGGTAGAAGAGATACAATGAATCCTATGTACCCTGCACCTTGAAAGTCATATTGGTGAAATCTCTTAAAGTTGCAATTCATATGCATTTCTACATAGAATATGACTTAAGACTAGGTTTTAGAGCTAAGTAACTGGTCACTCATTTTTGCATAATTTCATAAGAGGATCTGATGTTTTTCTTTTTTATTGAAATACAGTTGACATATAACATTGTATTAGTTTTAGGTGTACAACATTATGACCTGATATATGTATATATTGCAAACTGATTACCACAATAAGTTTAGTTAACATCCATCACTGCACATAATTATAAATTTTTTTCTTGTGATGAGAACTTTTAAGATCTACTCTCTTAGCAACCTCCAAATATATAATACAACCTTATCTATAGTCACCATGCTGTACATTACATCCCCAGAACTTATTTATCTTATGACTGGAAGTTTGTACCTTTTGACCACCTTCACTCTTTTCGACCACACACCCTGCCTCTGGCAACCACCAATCTGTTCTCTGTATCTATGAGTTTCTTTTTTTTTTTTTGGATTCCATATATAAATGACATCACACAGTATTTGTCTCTTTCTCTGTCTGACTTATTTCACTTAGCAAAATGCCCTGGAGGTTCATCCATATTGTCACAAATGTCAGGACTTCATTCTTCTTTATGGCTGAATAATATTCCACTGTATATATGTCTATGTCTGTGTGTTGTGTGTATCACATTTTCTTTATCCATTCATCTGTAGATAGACACTTAGGTTGTTTCCATGTCTTGACTACTGTAAATATTGCAGCTTTGAACACTGGGGTGCATGTATCTTTCCAAATTACTGTTTTCATTTTTTCTGGATAGATATCCAGGAGTGAAATTGCTGGGTGATATGATAGTTCTATTTTTAGTTTTTTAAAGAAACTTTACACTGTTTTCCATAGTGGCTACACCAATTTACATTCCCACCAACAGTGCACCAGGGTTCCCTTTTCTCCACATCCTTGCCAACACTTGCTATTTCTTCCTCTTTTTGGTAATAGTCATTCTAACTGGTGTGAGATGATATCTCATTGTGGTTTTGATTTGTATTTTCCTGATGGTTAGTGATGTTCAGCACTTTTTCATGTGCCTGTTGGCCATTTGTATGTCTTCTCTGGAAAAATGTCTATTCAGTTGCTGTGCCCATTTTTGGATCAGATTGTTTGTTTTTTAATTGAGTTGTATATGTTCTTTATATGTTTTGAATGTTAACCCCGTATAAGATATGAGATTTGCAAATAATTTCTCCCATTCTGTAGGCTGCCTTTTCATTTTGTTGATGGTTTCCTTTGCTATAGAGACACTTTTTATTTATTTATTTATTTTTGCAGTATGCAGGCCTCTCACCATTGTGGCCTCTCCCGTTGCGGAGCACAGGCTCTGGACGCGCAGGCTCAGCGGCCATGGCTCACGGGCCCAGCCGCTCTATGGCATGTGGGATCTTCCCGGACCGGGGCACGAACCCATGTCCCCTGCATCGGCAGGCAGACTCTCAACCACTGCGCCACCAGGGAAGCCCGAGGAGCTTTTTAGTGTGATGTAGTCCCACCTGTTTATTTTTGCTTTTGTTGCCTTTGCTTTTGATGTCAAATCCAAAAAGTCACTGCCAAAACCAATGTCAAGGAGCTTACCTCCTACATTTTCTTCTAGGAGTTTTATAGTTTCAGGTCTTACATTCAAGTCTTTAATCCATTTTGAGTTAATTTTTGTGTATGGTATAAGATAGTGGTTCAGTTTCATTATTTTCACGTGGCTGTCTGGTCTTCCCAACACCCACTGTATATTCTTGGCTCCTTTGTTGCAAATTAATTGATGACATATGTGTGGGTTTATCTCTGGGCTCTCTATTCTGTTCCACTGATCAATTTATCTTTGTTTATACCAATACCACACTGTTTTGATTACTATAGTTTTGCAATATAGTTTGAAATCGGGAATTTATAGGGTTCCATCTTAATATGCTTTTTAAAAAAATTTGTGACAGAATGTTTATAGACCTTAACTTCATGGAAAAACTATGTTTATATTATCCTAATTCCCAAACTTTAGGTTACTAAAATAAATAAACCTACCAAGAATCAAATTAGAAAGTTTTAAAATGCTTTCAAGCTAAAAGAGACAAATGAGAAAATGAGAAAAGATAAATATATGTGACTAAAGACAGAGTCAAACCTTGAGATTGGTACCAGAACTTTCAACACTGATTTACTGACTGGTGAAATAATATGAAATAGGTTAAGGAATTCATTTGCAAAATTTTCATGGATATTAACTTAACTTATGTTTTATTCATAGTCATGAGTTACAGTGACAAAGATAAGTAATTTTAAAGTGATGTGTTAGTATCTATGGAAGAATTCAAGGAAAGGGTCAAATGACCATATCTGGCAAGTTTAGACAATGTGCTCTATAAGGCATCAGCCTTACAAAATTCAGAAACCAGGGAATTCCCTAGCGGTCCAGTGGTTAGGACTCCACACTTCCACTGCAGGGGGCACGTGTTCAATCTGTGGTGGGGGAACTAAGATCCCACAAGCCGTGCAGCATGGCCAAAACAAACAAACAAAAATCAAATCAGAAACCAGTCCTACTAGGGATTAAAATGTACTATCAAGATAGGGTAAATCAAAAAATATGGGATTAGCCTAGGAACAGAGTGCTAAAGATCAAAGGAATAGATAAAAGGACCCATATATTGGAAAAGTTCATGATGAAATCTGGCATCAATGGAGAATGAGAGTTATTTAATAAATGGTATGGATTAGCCATTTAGTCTGACGAAAAAAAAGCTGAATCCCTGTAACTCATTCCTTGTAACAAATTCCAAATAGGTCAAAGAGTTAACCTAAAAAATAAGGCCAATACTGGCATAAAGCCAGACATATAAACCAATAAAACAGAATAGAGTCCAGAAATAAACCTGTGCATACCTGGTCAAATGATTTTCAACAAGGGTGCCAAGACCATTCAATGTGGAAAAGACAGTCTTCTTAACAAATGGTGCTGGGAAAACTGGATAACGACATGCAAAAGAATGATGCTGGAGCCTTTCCCAACATCATATACAAAAAACAACTCAAAAGGGATCCATAACCTAAATGTAAGACCTAAAACTAGAAAACTCTTAGAAGACAACACAGGGCAGAAGCTTCACAATATTGGATTTGGCAATGACTTATTAGATGATGCCAAAGGCACAGGCAAGAAAAGAAAACACAGACAAACCGTACTTCCTAAAATTTTTTAAAGTTTGGGTCTCAAAAGATACTGTCAACAGAGTAAAATGGTAACTCACAGAATAGGAGACATTTGCAAATCATATATCTGATGAGGGATTAAGATCCAGAATATATAGGTAACTTCTAGAACTCAAACAAATCAATTCAAAAATGGGCCAAGAATTTGAATAGACATTTCTCCAAAGAAGATATACAATGACCAATAAATACATGAAAAGATACTCAAACATCACTAATCATTAGTGAAATGCAAATAAAAACTCCAATGATGTACACCTCACATCCATTAGGATGGCTACTATCAGAAAAAGTGTTGTATCCTTTTTAAAAATTGAAGTATAGTTGATTTGAAATGTGTTGGTTTCAGGTGTACAGCAAAGTAATTCAGTTATAATATAATATAATATGAATCGATTCTTTTTCAAATTCTTTTCCATTACAGGTTATTACAAGATATTGATACTGTGCAGTACAGTAGGACCTTGTTGTTTACCTATTTTATATATAGTAGTGTGTACCTGTTAATTCCAGACTCCTACTTTATCTCTCCCCTTCCTTCCCCCTTTGGTAAACATATGTTTGTTTTCTGTCTGTGAGTCTATTTCTAATTTGTAAGTAAGTTCATTTGTACCTTTTTTTTTAGATTCCACATATAAGCAATATCACATGGTATTTGTCTTTCTCTGTCTGACTTGCAGTTAATGTGATAGTGTCTAGGTCCATGCAAGTTGCTGCAAGTGGCATTGTTTCGTTCCTTTTTATGGGTGAGTGGTATTCCACTATATATATATGTGCCACAACTTTTTAATCCACTCATCTGTTGATGGACACTTTAAGGTTGCTTCTCTGTCTTGGCTATTGTAAATAGCGTTGCTATGAACTGGGGTGCAGAGACACAATTTAAACTCCTGACCTTCAGCTTTGATGGTGGGCAGAATGTATCAGTCCTCCTGATTAGGGAGAAGAAGAAAGCAACACCAGGACTGAAGCATCCAAACCCGAGCATGGTGAGAGGGCGGGGTGGGGGAGTGCTCCATGGGTGATGTTTGTGCCATCAGTTTGGAGAATCAACACCCTCATTTTCCAGTGGAGGAAACTGAGGCTCAGAGGTTAGGCCATCACATCAACTTTGCACAGCTAGAGAGGGATGGACTTCAACATGAACCCAGTCTTAGGTTATCCAGAGTCCTTGCAGAGGGCACTGTGACCTTGCTCAGCTGGAGAAGAGCTCCATAGAGGAAGGTGGACTTGCCTTTGACCAGAGCCTGACATCAATCAGTGCTGGACACTTTTCCCTTCATAACATAGTCCCTGGTGACCCTGAGCTCCAGCTGATGGACACCTCTGGCCACCTCTCTCTCTGCAGGGCTTCGGGCTGGGACTCCAGCTGAAAGTGAAGGTTGAAGGACACGTGTCCTACCCTGAATGTCACCACATGCTGACCCCTGGGGCAGGAATAAGGAGTAACTTGCCAAGGTCATGTGTGGGCAGTGGCTGAACTTAAGTCCAACAGAGAACTTTGTGAATCCATGTCCTCCCCGTGAGGTTGGCAACGGCTGGTTTCTCCTTCCTCGGACCCACGCATCCGTGCAAATACCAGACTCTTCTAATAGGTAAGGGAGATCCAGGAGCCAGGTCATCACAGCTGCAGGAACCAAAAGGATGCGAATCCACTGACCTCCTCATGTCCAGCTGAGCACACATTCAGAGACGGAGCACCCTGCTGAAGCCACGCGGGCAGAACCAAAATCGGAACCCAGACTGCCTGCCTCCCAGCCTGGGGCCTTTGGGCCACACGGCCTTTGGGGTTATCCTTGAAGAGGCTGGCTTTTCTTTCTCTTTCCTGCAAGAAGCCGGCAGGAATCTTTCAAGCCAGCAATCCTGAGTCTTCATCTGATCGCTCTACCCACAGAGGTATTTTGGCCAGATCAATTTAAATGGGGTGAAATTCAATGGCATGGGAGTGAATTGCACAAAAACAGAAACACTTTAGGCCCTTGGATAACTTTTAAGAATGGAAAAGATTAAAAAGCTTTAGAACTACGTGTTCTAACCAAAAGAACGGGTCTTTTGAGACAGATATCTAGAATGGCCAAACTGCAGCCCAATGTATAAATACAATAATATAGTAATACAGTAATAGTAATCATATAGTAGTAATACTGTAGTAACAATGATAGGTAATACTAATAATAGTAAGATAGTAGTTTGAGAATTTACCATGTACCAGGTGCCCTGCTACGTGGGTGCCCTGCAGGCACAGGGTCTCATTTAATTCTTGCCCCGGCTGTACCATCTGGGCATGGTCATTATCCCCATTTTAGGGGTGGAGGGAACTGAGGTTCAGAGAGGTGGATTCCTTGTCCAAGGTCACACAGCGAAGTGAAGAGCTGAGATTGTAATCCAGGGACACCTGCCTCCGAGACAACCTGAGACGATTTTGCAAAGGTCACTGGACTCGGGGCAATGCTCCCTCCAGTGCCCCCAAAGCAAATGGCGACCACAGGATTTGGAAGAGGTGGGGTCTCTTCCCCCGGTGCGCAGGGAAAACCTCCCTCCGGCCCCGCCCACCAGACCCAGGGCCGCGGAGCCTCCCTCCACCGGGACGGTGGCTGGGCTCGGAGTCTCCGGGTTGGGCTCCCTCCGTCCTTTACAGCGCCCCCTGTCAGCCCCTTGGAGCGTCTCCGTGGTCCGCGCGGGGCGGGGCTGTGCGCGGGCGCGCCCTCCAGCGTCGGCGGGAGGGAATGCACCGCATGGCGCCAGGACCTGCAGGTGGACGCGCACCTGGGGCCGCAGCATCCAGACGCGAATTCCCTAACCTAA
>NW_006772469.1:465811-468404 GCF_000442215.2 Lipotes vexillifer | reverse complement strand
CTTTCCCTCCCCTCTTTCTTTCCTGTTCTGCCCTTTCCCACCACTTCCCATAATCTAATTAAATCAATGGAAGTTTCTCCAGAAAAAGGCACAAAAGCATATAGAATTCAGCCTGCAATTTCAGGATTTCATAGGCCCCTCTTTATCTCATCCGTAAATGTTCTCACTGAGTATCTTAGCAGAGCTTCTTGGATGTAACAAAAGAACCAGGGCATTTTCAATACTGCTATTTCCCCCCCAAAGTCCAGTTTCAATAAATAAATGGAGAATAAACAAAAAGAAAAACAGTGTTGGCAAGGATATGAATAATATGAACCCCTGTGCATTATTGATGGGAATGTAAAACAGTACAGCCATTGTGGAAAACGGTATGGTGGTTCTTCAAAAAATTAAATATTATAGCATTACCATATGATCCAGAAATTCAGCTTGTGGGTATACATTCAAAAGAACTGAAAGTAGGGTCTCCAAGAGGTATCTGTACACCCAAGTTCATAGCAACATTACTCACACGAGCTAAAATATGGAAACAATCCAAGTGTCCATCCACAAATGAATATACATACAATGGAATATTATTCAGCCTTAAAAAGGCAGGAAATTCTGACTGGTGAACTTAGAGGACATTATACTAAGTAAAATAAGCCAATCACAAATAAAGGACAAATAATGTATGATCCCAGTTTTATGAAGTAGAGTAGCCAAAATCAGAGACAGAAAGTAGAATAGTGACTGCCAAGGGCTAGGGAGAGCGAAGAATGGGTTTAGAGTTGCAGTTTTCCAAGATGGAAAGAGCTCTGGAGATGGACTGTAGAGATGATTGCACAACGATACGAATGCACTTAATACTACTGAACTGAACACTGAAAAATGTACATAAAGATGGTAATTTTTATGTTGCATTATTTTACCACAATACAAAAATTAGATACCCACCTTGCAAGATGGGTTATAAAAACCAGTCAGGATCAAACTGATACAGAGGCTAATATTAATTGAACCATTCCATGAAGTACAAAAAACAAGAATAAGTCTATCTGTTCTTGTACTTAATTTGTAGTAAAAGAATATTATATGTAAAATAATTACATAAAATAAAACCAAATAATGATTTTTTAATGGATAAATATTTTAAAATATTGGAGTAAGGAAGACTTATCTAAGCATAGCTCAAAAACTCAAAATTCATACTTGAAGACACTATTTTGACAAATTTAATGTGCAGAATGCAAGAAAAAAAAGACAAAGCCAACTGGGAAAAATGTTTGTAACCACATTGATAACAAAGGAGTACTTTCCTTAATATGCCAAGCAAGCAAAAAAAAAGACAAACCACCCGAAGGGCATCAGAGTTCAGAAGAGGAGTCCAGAAGACACAAAAATATGAACAATTTTTAAAAATACAAATCTATGTGAGATATTTTAATCAGATTGGCAAAGACTAAAAATGACTGATAAACAGGAGAGCACAAAAGTAGACCCACACAAATACAGTCAACTCATCTCTAAGGAGCAAAGGCAATTCTATGGAGAAAGGATAGTCTTTTCAACGAATGGTGCTGGAACAACAGGACATCCACATGCAAAAAAGTGAATTTCAACACAAATCTTAACATCTGTCACATATGGATCACGGTCCTAAAACTATAAAACTAAACTATAAAGCTCCTGTACGATAACAGGAGAAAAATTAGGTTACCTAGGATTTGGTGACGGCTTTTTAGATACAATACCAAAAGTACAGTCCATGAAAGACAAAGTTGATAAGGCAAACTTCATTAAAATTAAAAATTTCTGCTTTGTAAAAGACACTGTTAAAAGAATAAAAAGACAAGCCAAAGACTGGGAGAAAATACCTACAAAACACATGCTAAGGTCTAAAGATGTAGGAGCCATCTGAGTTCTATTCCAAAAATTCTCAAAACTAAACGGCACCATAGGGATGCAACCAGCAAACTCCAGGCTATGAAAAACTACAGGATATAAACAACCTGATGTTTTGTTTTGTTTTTTTGCGGTACGCGGGCCTTTCACTGCTGTGGCCTCTCCCATTGCGGAGCACAGGCTCCGGAGGTGCAGGCCCAGCGGCCATGGCTCACGGGCCCAGGCGCTCCGCGGCATGTGGGATCTTCCCGGACCGGGGCACGAACCCATGTCCCCTGCATCGGCAGGCGGACTCTCAACCACGGCGCCACCAGGGAAGCCCCTTGACGTTTTTTTTAAAGGCAAGAGGAAAAAAGGAAAATGAAGAAAGTAAGAGAAATATCAATCATTCACAAACTTATCTGAATCCCGAATTCAAACACACTGTAAAAATTTAAGATGACTGGGGAAATGTGAATTAACTAGGTATTTAATGGCATTAAAGGAATGTGGATAAGTTAAAAAAAAAAGTGTCCTAATCTTTTATATACATAAAGAAATATCTACAGATAAAATGACATGATTTACTTAAAAAAAAAAAAGTGGGAAGAGAGTTAAAGATGATAACAAGATTAAGTGGATAATTCCAAAGTTGGATGAAGGGTACATGGGAGTTAATTTTACTATGCTAACTTTTTTTTTTTTTGCGGTTCACGAGCCTCTCACTGTT
>NW_006772469.1:437068-465696 GCF_000442215.2 Lipotes vexillifer | reverse complement strand
GACCCGGAGCCCCAGCGGCCATGGCGCAGGGCCCCAGCCTCTCCACGGCATGCGGGATCCTCCCGGACCCAGGCACAAACCCGTATCCCCTGCATCGGCAGGCGGACTCTCAACCACTGTGCCACCAGGGAAGCCCTATTCTAACTTTTAAAATATATTTTAAATTTCTATAGTAAAAAAGCTGTTAATAATAGAGCAACAGGACCCCACAGGTATTCAAACAACATAATTATAAAAGCATAAAAACAAAATAATAACATAGAAAAGAAGTAAATTCTCAGTCATTTACTCCTTCTACTCCTTTATCCTGACTAACGGGTGCTGACATGAGAAGCTACATACGTACAAAATAAGTCAGGCGACAGAATCAATGGGACCTTACAACCTGCAGTCACCTCAACTCTAACTCTTATCAGTCTTACAACCTGTGTTAAAGTTTATCAGGAAAACAGATTCCCTTCACTTCAAACTGTACTCACTGGACCATCCCCTAACTCAAACATTTAAGAGCTTCACAGCAAAAGAAGCAGCTATCAACTTCTGAAACCTCTGTCCCAAAACTGTTCTCTCAACTTTCCAATACTGTCATTGCTCATATCACTTCTTGCCTGGATATTTGCAAAACAAATTCAAAATCAGCTTTATGATTCGTCTCTACCTGCCTTGAATCTACCACACAAACACTGCCTAAGTAATTTTTTTGCAAACTTCACTTTCATACTTTTATTATATCTCTTGTTGCCTTAGAAACATTTCATGAGTCTCCATTTAATGACAAAATTAAGTTTAAATTTGCTTGCTTTTGAAAATTATCCATAATCTAAACTTATCTTTTTATGTTCTCCATTCCCTGCAAAGGATTACTAATTCTAATCAGAGTAGTTGTCTTAGTACTCTGTATGTATGTACTCTCATACGTATACATATGTGTTCATCATATGTATTATTACCTCTAGTCCTTCACTCTTGTGGCTGACATCCACTCTAATTCTACCCATAAAAAACCCTTAGCTCAGGGATGCCTTCTCTGACCATCCCAACTGTGGTTGAATCCCCTTATATAGGATCTCATGACATCACATGTCTTTTGTAATTTTATATTTTTATATATCATTTAATTCATTTCTGTCACATTCCCTTCCACACCTCTGTAGACCTTAGGTTCCACACGTCTACTTTTGCTCTCTTCTATTTCCCCAAAGAATACAGTCCCTAAGACAGCGCAGGCCCTGCTGAGTGGTGAATGAAGGGACGTCAGGACTTCTCTTTTTGTTTTCCCTTTAGTTTCATACCACCTTGTCTATACCACACAACTTAGCATCTATTTCATTGTTCATTATTGTTTTACATGCATTGAATTTTGTCTGCTCAACCACTGTAAGCTCTTCCATAGTTCCCACAGCCTCAGCACATAGCACACATGGACCTCAATAAATACTGACAGCCACTCAAAAATGGAGAATGGAAGTGTGACTCTTTATAACAGCAAATCTTCATGATTGTTCAGGCTTCCAGTTTCCTGCCTAACTAATGTCAACTACCTTTGTTAATATAGCACTACTACACTACATATGGATGATTACAATACAGACTGCTTACTGCTAACCAAAATCCATATTCTCTTCTGCTTCCTAGGCATATAGCCAGATTATATTTCCTAGGCTCCCTTGTAGTAAGGTAAGCCTACAAGACTGAGCTTTAGCTAGTGAAGTGAATGATGCAACATCCAGCTGGTCTGGTCCATAAAAGCCTCCCAACATGTGGTTTTCCATGTGTCTTACCTTCCAGCTGGCTGGAGTGGTGATAACCTTCAGGGAGACTGAGAACATCACTCAGTTTATTGTAATTTCTAGGCCATTATAAATATTAGCATTTAAAAAGTAAAACTGTCACATTACTTTTTAAAATGCATTCAATGGAATCAAATCAACATAGTGATTTGATACTCATGAGTATCTATTATATTTTTAAAAATATAAACAAAGAACTCTTTAGCAGTCAGAAATTTATATTACTCCTTTTCCTCTGTGAACTTGTTTGAATTCCATATCCTCTAAAAATTTTATTCTAGTGTAACATTTTTATCCTTGAAATTCTTTTATCATAATTCTCTGAAACAAAAATATGTATTTATGTAAAGCTCTAAGTGTTAAATAATTTTGTCTTGATTGAGTTCATAATACAATTATTGTATACACTTAAAACAACAAATATATTACAAATTGTGATTATTACAATATAAAAAGACTTTATTGAAATGCATCTTTCAATAAGATGATCAGACTCATTTTAAAAGATTACTTCCTGTATCCATAAATGAATACTTCACATCACTAGACAGTTCAGCATCAATTCTATTCCTGTGTTTTTATAAATAGTGAAAAATATTATTTTCACAAGTTTATATGAACAGAAGGATATTTATTGTAATAATATACATTAATACCTGGAAATCCTTCTGAGTTTTATACAAAAATCACACTGTATTCTACCATCAAAAATTATTTTTAATGATCTGTAAACTTACTTACATCCTCCTTCAATTTATTAGGGAAAAAAAATGGGAAACTCTGAACTACAAGCAAAAGAATTAATGATCTGAAGTTGTTTGTTTCTCAGTTTCTAGGAAATAGGTAATAAAGGCTTTTTACCAAAACCTATCAAATGACAGGTGCACTATTTACCCGACTACATTCAGAAATAGGGGGAAAAAATTTTTAATTGTTAACTTCTTGAGGTGATAATGTTCTTTATCTTAACAGAGGTTTTTTTTGTTGCATAGATGTATGCATTTTAGCTGAAAACATCCAAATGTTTAAGTTTTGCATATTTCAGTATATGTGAATTTTACCTCAAAAGGAAAAAGAAAACCCTCTAAACAAGTAGTGAATTCTAGTTAATGGTATGCTTGATGGAATATTTGGGGAGACATATACTGAACATGTGCAACTTACTGTGAAATGCATTTAAAAAATAAGATGGATAGGACTTCCCTGGTGGCGCAGTGGTTGAGAGTCCGCCTGCCAATGCAGGGGACACGGGTTCGTGCCCCGGGCCGGGAAGATCCCACATGCCGCGGAGCGGCTAGGCCCGTAAGCCATGGCTGCTGGGCCTACGCGTCCAGAGCCTGTGCTCTGCAATGGGAGAGGCCACAACAGTGAGGCCCGCGTACAGCGGAAAAAAAAAAAAAAAGTTGGATAGAGGGATGTGTAAATAAATGATGAAGCAAATATAGTAAACTGTTGAATCTAGAATTTAATTATAGAAGCTTTATAGAATTCTACCCAAGCTAAAAGACCTAGAAGTAGAAAGAGTTCAATAAGTTATACCGGTCATAGATTTCAGAGAAGTAAGAAACTTTTCTTAAACCATTTGCACATAGCTTATGCTCTGAAATTCCTCCCCTGGGAGTTAAGTACATTCTGCATCCTAAATGGTTATGTGATGATTCAATTACTTACCATAGGCAGGGCAAACAGGAAAGATGTGTTTGCCAAATAAGGCCAAAAAAGAAGAGCACTCCCCAGGGTAGAAGAGAAAAACTGACAAGAAGTATGTATAAGGTGTATTCAAGGATGTCCAGGATAATTTGCATAGACTCTTAAAAGAGTAGTATATTTTGAAGACATATTCATGTTCATTATAAAGACAGTCAGGAAAAAAAAGAACCCATCAACATTACATAAAGTGTGACAGGCCTGACATTTTAGAAATATTTACTTACTGTAAGACCAAATTAGTGAGAAAGAAAGGGTTTTGAGGTTTCTAACCCTCAATTCTTTAATCCAATTTTCCAGGACCCAAGCTCTGCAGACTTTTACTATTTTTGAACTTCAGTTATCCAAAAGTTTAACTATCCTGAAGTCCTTCTGATCAGATTTGATATGAATCAACAGCCCAGCTTCACTCCTTGTGCTAAGTTATCTACCTTTCATAGAATATAGTTTCCCCACCCTAGATGTATAAGCTTAAAAAAAAAAAAAAAATAGCCCAGATGGCCATTCTAAAATGAAAGCCAGACTTAAAGATAACCTAGATGTTGCAACCATCAGATAAGGACTTTAAGATAACTACGATTAATATGTTAACAGACCTAGTAGGAAACGAAGACAACGTGCAATGAACAGAGGGGAAATGCAGCAGAGAAATGGAAATTATAAAAAAGAGCCAAATGGAAATGCTAGAAATAGAATAAACACAGTGATCAGAGATGAAGAAGTCCTTCAATGGGCCCTTTAGTAGACTCCACGCAATTGGGGAAAGAATCAATTAATTTGAAGATAGGTCAATAGAAATTATCCAAGCTGAAACACAAAGAAAAAGGAGTGGCGGGGGTGGTGGGGTGGGCAGAACAGAGCATCTAAGAGCTACGGAACTATCTCAGTCTAACATTTTTGAAACTGGAGCTCTAGAATGAAAAGAGAGAAAAAACGAGGCAGAAGAAGATTTGAAGAGATATGGTCAAAAGTTTTCCAAAAATAAAAGACAATAAATCAAAGGCCTGAGAAGCTTTAAAATCAAGACAAATATATATTTTAAAAAGAAAAGAACAACAACAAAACAGACATCTGGACACATAATAGTCAAATGACAGAATTCCAAATATAAAGAGAAAATCTTGACGGCAGCTAGGAAAAGGAAAAAAAAGACATTATATACAGGGAGAAAAAAGACAAAAATTACAACATTATTTCTCAGCAGAAATTATGCAATCTAGAAGTCAATGAACTGACATTTTTAAAGTATGGGGAAAACTGACAACCAAAAATCTTTTACCCAGCAGAAATATCTTTGAAAAATAATGGCAAAATAAGACTTCTTCAGGCAAACAAAAGCTGAAAGAATTTCTTATAAGCAGATTTTCATTAAAAGAAACATCAAAGAAAGTTCTTTAGGGAGGAGTTTGATACCAGACAGAGATTGGGGCCTACAGTATAAAGAAAGCATATGTAGGATTCAGTTCAAATGAAAATAAACACAGGATTTGTTTTTCTTAATTTTTAACCATTTTAAAAGGTAATTTTGTATAAAGCAAAAACAGTAAAATCTATTATGGAGTTCATAACATGTAAAAGTAAAATGTTTAACAATGATAGCTCAAAGGATGGGAGGGAGGAATTGGGAGCACTCGATATAAGGTTCTTACCCTACACAAAGGGATATAAATTTGAAGGTAAACTGTAATAAGTCAAAAATTTATATTTGACTCGAGTGCAACCAAAAAAAAAAATTAAAGTATAATATGCCAATAGTGCAGGTAAAATAGAATCATAAAAAATACTCAATTTGCTCCCCAAAAAAGGCAGAAAAAGAGTTAAAGAAAAAGAGGCACCTCCCTGCTGGTCCAGCGGGTAGGACTCCCTGTTCCCAATGTAGGGGGTCCAGGTTCCATCCAAGGCCGGGGAACTAGACCTCGCATGTCGCAACTAAAAAGCCCACATATCACAACTAACAAGTCCTTGTACCGCAACTAAAGATCCTGCGTGCTGCAACTAAGACTCAGCACAGCCAAAACAAAAAACTTATAAATTATAAATAAATAAATATTTAAAAAAGAAATAAAGAAAAAAACAGATGGGAAAAAGAAAAAGTAACTAGTAAGATGGCAGATTTAGAGGAGGGGGAAGATGGCGGAAGAGTAAGACGTGGAGAACACCTTCCTCCCCACAGATACACCAGAAATACATCTACACGTGGAACAACTCCTACAGAACACCTACTGAACGCTGGCAGAAGACCTCAGATATCCCAAAAGGCAAGAAAGTCCCCAAGTACCTGGGTAGGGCAAAAGAAAAAAAACAGAGACAAAAGAATAGGGACTGGACCTGCACCAGTGCGAGGGAGTTGTGAAGGAGGAAAGGTTTCCACACACTAGGAAGCCCCTTCGCAGGCGGAGACCGCGGGTGGCGGAAGGGGAAGCTTCGGAGCCGCGGAGGAGAGCGCAGCAACTGGGGTGCGGAGGGCAAAGCAGGGAGATTCTTGCACAGAGGATAGGTGCCGACCCGGCACTCACCAGCCCAGGCGGGCGGGGCTGGCAGCGTGAACACAGCCTGAAGGGGGTTAGTGCACCATGGCTAGCCGGAAGGGAGTCTGGGAAAAAGTCTGGACCTGCCGAAGAGGCAAGAGACTTTTTCTTCCCTCTTTGTTTCCTGGTGCACGAGGTGAGGGGATTAAGAGCGCTGCTTAAAGGAGCTCTAAAGACGGGCACGAGCCGCGGCTAACAGCGCGGACCCCAGAGACGGGGATGAGACGCTAAGGCTGCTGCTGCCGCCACCAAGAAGCCAGTGTGCTAGCACAGGTCACTATGCACCTCCCTTCTGGGGAGCCTGTACAGCCCGCCACTGCCAGGGTCCCGGGACCCAGGGACAACCCCCCCGGGAGAATGCACAGCGAGCCTCAGGCTGGTGCAACTTCATGCAGGCCTCTGCAGCCGCAGACTTGCCCCGCATTCCATGTCCCTCCCTCCCCCCGGCCTGAGTGGGCCAGAGCCCCTGTATCAGCGGCTCCTTTAACCCTGTCCTGTCTGAGCGAAGAACAGACGCCCTCCGGCGACCTACACGCAGAGACGGGGCCAAATCCAAAGCTGAGGCCCTGGGAGCTATGAGAACAAAGAAGAGAAAGGGAAATCTCTCCCAGCAGCCTCAGAGGCAGCAGATTAAAGCTCCACAATCAACTTGATGTACCCTGCATCTGTGGAATACATGAATAGACAATGAATCATCCAAAATTGAGGAGGTGGACTTTGAGAGCAAGATTTATTATTTTTTCCCCTTTTCCTCTTTTTGTGAGTGTGTATGTGTATGCTTCTGTGTGAGATGTTGTCTGTATAGCTTTGCTTTCACCATCTGTCCTAGGGTTCTATCTGTCCGTTGTTTTTTCTCTTTTTTGCGGTCCGCGGGCCTCTCACTGTTGTGGCCTCTCCCGTTGCGGAGCACAGGCTCCAGGCACAGCCTCCAGACACGCAGGCTCAGCGGCCATGGCTCACAGGCCCAGCTGCTCTGCAGCATGTGGGATCTTCCCGGACCGGGGCACAAACCCGTGTCCCCTGCATCGGCAGGCAGACTCTCAACCACTGCGCCACCAGGGAAGCCATATCCGTCCGTTTTTGTTTGTTTTGTTTTTTCTTAAAAAAAATTTTTTTTCTTAATAATTATTTTTAATAACTTTATTTTATCTTACTTTATTTTATTTTATCATCTTCCTTCCTTCTGCCTTCCCTCCCTCCCTCTTTCTTTTCTTCCTTCCTTTCTTTCTTTCTCTCTCTCTCTTTCTTTCTTTCTTTTTCTTTCTTTCTACTTTTTCTCCCTTTTATTCTGAGCCGTGTGCATGAAAGGCTCTTGGTGCTGCAGCCAGAAGTCAGTGCTGTGCCTCTGAGGTGGGAGAGCCAACTTCAGGAGATAGGTCCACAAGAGACCGCCCAGCTCCACATAATATCAAATGGCGAAAATCTCCCAGTTATCTCCATCTCAACACCAAGACCCAGCTTCACTCAACGACCAGCAAGCTACAGTGCTGGACACCCTATGCCAAACAAAGAGCAAGACAGGAACACAACCACACCCATTAGCAGAGAGGCTGCCTAAAATCATAAGTACACAGACACCACAAAACTCACCACCAGACATGGACCTACCCACCAGAAAGACAAGATCCAGCCTCGTCCATCAGAACACAGGCACTAGTCCCCTCCACCAGGAAGCCTACACAACCCACTGAACCAACTTTAGCCACTGGGGACAGACACCAAAAACAACAGGAACTACGAACCTGCAGGCTGCAAAAAGGAGACCCCAAACGCAGTAAGATAAGCAAAATGAGAAGACAGAAAAACACATAGCAGATGAAGGAGCAAGATAAAAACCCAGCAGACCTAACAAATGAAGAGGAAATAGGCAGTCTACCTGAAAAAGAATTCAGAATAATGATAGTAAAGATGATCCAAAATCTTGGAAATAGAATAGACAAAATGCAAGAAACATTTAACAAGGACCTAGAAGAAATAAAGATAAAACAAGCAACAATGAACAACACAATAAATGAAATTAAAAATACTCTAGATGGGATCAATAGCAGGATAACTGAGGCAGAAGAATGGATAAGTGACCTGTTAGATAAAATAGTGGAAATAACTACTGCAGAGCAGAATAAAGACAAAAGAATGAAAACAATTGAGGAGAGTCTCAGAGACCTCTGGGACAGCATTAAATGCACCAACATTCAAATTATAGGGGTCCCAGAAGAAGAAGAGAAAAAGAAAGGAAGTGAGAAAATATTTGAAGAGATTATAGTTGAAAACTTCCCTAACATGGGAAAGGAAATAGTCAGTCAAGTCCAGGAAGCATAGAGAGTCCCATACAGGATAACTTCAAGGAGAAACACACCAAGACACATATTAATCAAACTATCAAAAATTAAATACAAAGGAAAAATATTAAAAGCAGCAAGGGAAAACCAACAAATAACATACAAAGGAAACCCCATAAGGTTAACAGCTGATCTTTCAACAGAAACTCTGCAAGCCAGAAGGGAGTGACAGGACATATTTAAAGTGATGAAGGAGAAAAACCTACAACCAAGATTACTCTACCCAGCAAGGATCTCATTCAGATATGATGGAGAAATTAAAACCTTTACAGACAAGCAAAAGCTGAGAGAGTTTAGCACCACCAAACCAGCTTTACAACAAATGCTAAAGGAACTTCTCTAGGCAGAAACACAAGAGGCGGAAAAGACGTACAATAACGAACCCAAAACAATTAAGAAAACGGGAATACGAACATACATATCGATAATTACCTTAAATGTAAATGGATTAAATGTTCCCCCCAAAAGACACAGACTGGCTGAATGGATGCAAAAACAAGACCCATAAATATGCTGTCTACAAGAGACCCACTTCAGACCCAGAGACACATACAGACTGAAAGTAAGGGGATGGAAAAAGATATTCCATGCAAATGGAAACCAAAAGAAAGCTGGAGTAGCAATTCTCATATCAGACAAAATAGACTTTAAAGACTATCAGAAGAGACAAAGAAAGACACTACATAATGATCAAGGGATCGATCCAAGAAGAAGGTATAACAATTTTAAATATTTATGCACCCAACATAGGAGGACCTCCATACATAAGACAAATACTAACAGCCATAAAAGGGGAAATCGACACTAACACATTGAGAGTAGGGAACTTCAACACCCCACTTTCACCAATGGACAGATCATCCAAAATGAAAATAAATAAGGAAACACAAGCTTTAAATGATACATTAAACAAGATGGACTTAATTGATATTTATAGGACATTCCATCCAAAAACAACAGAATACACATTTTTCTCAAGTGCTCATGGAACATTCTCCAGGACAGATCATATCTTGGGTCACAAATTAAGCCTTGGTAAATTTAGGAAAATTGAAATTTTATCAAGTATCTTTTCTGACCACAACGCTATGAGACTAGATATCAATTACAGGAAAAGATCTGCAAAAAATACAAACACATGGACTCTAAACAATACACTACTTAATAATGAAGTGATCACTGAAGAAATCCAAGAGGAAATCAAAAAATACCTAGAAACAAATGACAACAGAGACACGACGACCCAAAACCTATGGGATACAGCAAAAGCAGTTCTAAGGGGGAAGTTTATAGCAATCCAATCCTACCTTAAGAAACAGGAAACATCTCGAATAAACAACCTAACCTTGCACCTAAAGCAATTAGAGAAAGAAGAACAAAAAAACCCCAAAGTTAGCAGAAGGAAAGAAATCATAAAGATCAGATCAGAAATAAATGAAAAAGAAATGAAGGAAACGATAGCAAAGATCAATAAAACTAAAAGCTGGTTCTTTGAGAAGATAAACAAAATTGATAAACCATTAGCCAGACTCATCAAGAAAAAAAGGGAGAGGACTCAAATCAGTAGAATTAGAAATGAAAAAGAAGTAACAACTGACACTGCAGAAATACAAAAGATCATGAGAGATTACTACAAGCAACTCTATGCCATAAAATGGACAACCTGGAAGAAATGGACAAATTCTTAGAAATGCACAACCTGCCAAGACTGAATCAGAAAGAAAGAGAAAATAAGAACAGACCAATCACAAGCACTGAAATTGAAAATGTGATTAAAAATCTTCCAACGAACAAAAGCCCAGGACCAGATGGATTCACAGGCGATTCTATCAGACACTTAGAGAAGAGCTAACAACTATCCTTCTCAAACTCTTCCAAAATATAGCCAAACTACCACTGGCATTTTTCACAGAACTAGAGCAAAAAATTTCACAATTTGTATGGAAACACAGAAGACTCCGAATAGCCAAAGCAATCTTGTGAACGAAAAATGGAGCTGGAGGAATCAGGCTCCCTGACTTCAGACTATACTACAAAGCTACAGTAATCAAGACAGTATGGTACTGGCACAAAAACAGAAAGATAGATCAATGGAACAGGATAGAAAGCCCAGAGATAAACCCACGCACATATGGTCACCTTATCTTTGATAAAGGAGGCAGTAATGTACAGTGGAGAAAGGTCAGCCTCTTCAATAAGTGGTGCTGGGAAAACTGGACAGGTACATGTAAAAGTATGAGATTAGAACACTCCCTAACACCATACACAAAAATAAGCTCAAAATGGATTAAAGACCTAAATGTAATGCCAAAAACTATCAAACTCTTAGAGGAAAACATAGGCAGAACACTCTATGACATAAATCACAGCAAGATCCTTTTTGACCCACCTCCTAGAGAAATGGAAATAAAAACAAAAATAAACAAATGGGACCTAATGAAACTTCAAAGCTTTTGCACAGCAAAGGAAACCATAAACAAGACCAAAAGACAACCTTCAGAATGGGAGAAAACATTTGCAAATGAAGCAACTGACAAAGAATTAATCTCCAAAATTTATAAGCAGCTCATGCAGCTCAATAACAAAAAAACAAACAACCCAATCCAAAAATGAGCAGAAGACCTAAATAGACATTTCTCCAAAGAAGATATACAAATTGCCAACAAACACATGAAAGAACGCTCAACATCATTAATCATTAGAGAAATGCAAATCAAAACTACAATGAGATATTATCTCACACCAGTCAGATTGGCCACCATCAAAAAATCTAGAACAATAAATGCTGGAGAGGGTGTGGAGAAAAGCGAACACTCTTGCACTGCTGGTGGGATTGTGAACTGGTACAGCCAGTATGGAGAACAGTATGGAGGTTCCTTAAGAAACTACAAATAGAACTACCGTATGACCCAGCAATCCCACTACTGGGACTATACTGTGAGAAAACCATAATTCAAAAAGAGTCATGTACCAAAATGTTCATTCCAGCTCTATTTACAATAGGCAGGAGATGGAAACAACCTAAGTGTCCATTATCGGATGAATGGATAAAGAAGATGTGGCAAATATATACAATGGAATATTACTCAGCCATAAACAGAAACGAAATTGAGTTATTTGTAGTGAGGTGGATAGACCTCGAGTCTGTCATACAGAGTGAAGTAAGTCAGAAAGAGAAAGAAAAATACTGTATGCTAACACATATATATATGGAATATAAGAAAAAAAATGTCATGAAGAACCTAGGGGTAAGACGGGAATAAAGACACAGACCTACTGGAGAATAGACGAGGATATAGGGCGGGGGAAGGGTAAGCTGTGACAAAGTGAGAGAGTGACATGGACATATATACACTACCAAACGTAAAACAGATAGCTAGTGGGAAGCAGCCGCACAGCACAGGGAGATCAGCTCGGTGCTTTGTGACCACCTGGATGGGTTGGATAGGGAGGGAGACGCAAGGGGGAGGGAGATGTGGGAACATATGTGTATGTATAACTGATATATATATATATATATATATATATATATATACACTGTATATCTCCCAAGGGAGGGAGATGCAAGAGGGAGGAGATATGGAAACATATGTATATGTATAACTGATTCACTTTGTTATAAAGCAGAAACTAACACACCATTGTAAAGCAATTATACTCCAATAAAGATGTAAAAAAAAAGATGGAAGATTTAAAATCGATCATAACAAAACTTTATTAAGTGTAAAAGTCTATAAATATTGATTTTTTTATACTGACCACATATCTAATCATCTTTTTTTATACTGACCGCATGTATAACCATCAATTAAATTTATACATTAATTCTAATAGTCCAATAGCAGATTCTTATATTTTACACATATATTATAATGTAATATGTAAACTGTGACAAACTTTTACTTTCTTTTGAAGCTCTACGCTATTTATTTCTTTTTCTTGCCTTACTGCATTAACTCAGAGCTGCAGTGGAACTGAACAAGTGTTGAAAGTGGGTATCTTTGTTCAACATTCACCATTACATGAAGTTTGATGTATTCATCCTCATTTTCAAGTTAAAAAGTATTTATTTGTACTGTTTCAAGTAGTTTTAACCAGAATAAAGGCTGGCTATTTTCAGAATTTTTCTGCATGTATTGAGATTGTCATATAATTATTTTTTCTTATTAATGTTGTGAATTAAATGGATAGATTTTTTTTTAATGTCAAACCATTGTACTTCTGAAATAAACTAAAATATGCCATGAAAAAAAAATACTAAAAGGCAACAATAAGATTATAGGACAAAAGACACATTAAATGTCCGAAACTAGAAGATAACAGTATTACTAAAATCTAAAGTAAAAAGAAAGCAAACCTTGCAGAATCATGCTTTCATTAGCTTAATGCTTATTTGCATGTCTAATAAATACTTAAGAAAACTGAGGATTACTTTAGAAAATAAATATAATGGAAGAAATCTGCCCCCAAAGACAACTACAGTATCAAGTAAAGTGAGAAAACATTAAACGTGCCCGACTTTCCACAAGGAACCTGGTTAACATTAGTTTCAAAGATGGAGAAGAGAGTGAGCATAGTCTGCAAATTGTAATGAGAACAAGCCAGGAAGACACTTATTCCCTAGGCCCCCTTCCAGGCTCGATGGTATAACGGGCTGAAGGAGAGTCATCACTTAAGAGATCTGCAGGGGAAGCAGTACCATTGGGAAGAGTCAGGTATCCATTAGAGTAAGAAAATAAGAAGAATATTCAGCAAAGAGGTTGAGGACTGGGGGATTATTTTGCTTATGAACTCCAAATAGGGCACAGTCGAAGGATTTTACGAGTTGGGGATGGGTGGTGGGTAACGGGACAGAAGATACTGACAACTTCAAGGAGATTAGATGTGGGAAATGAAAGGTAATCTAGGAGTCTGGGCCTTTTGATGGCACCCTGTATAAACAGGAACAAATAATGAGAGAAGTCCCAGCAGATTCAAGGCAGATGGTGGTCAGACTGTGAGTGCTGGCAGGGAAGGAAGAATGGGTGCTTGAGGTTTCCTTTTGACCACTTTTGATTAATGGGAGCAAGGACATCTCCAGCAAATCCTTACTTTTTAGTCTTTTTCTTAATTGACATTTCTATGACATTTGAAATTGTTGACCAGCATCATTCTTGAAACCATCCTCCCTTCTCATTTTGTTAAGTTTCTCATACTTCCTCTCTTATCATTCCTTCTCTTCCATTGGTTCTTTTCTTCTACTAACTCTTAATATTCTGTGGTTCAGTACTGCTTTTCTTTTCACTCTGCACACAACCTCATGCTCCCTGGTTAGGTTCACCTGTACACATAGTTTTAGCCACTGCCTATATTCAGCTTCCTAACGGACATCCTCCTCTAGACAAGCAGTGGGTACTTCCATGACAAACATCTCCAAGAACTAAACAATATCTCTTTACCTAAACCACCCATTCCTTCTGTATTTCCTCTCTAGTATAAAAGGATAATGGGATGTTTTCTCCGATCTTAAAATTTGGCTCTGGTGAAACCCCCAAAGCTGAGAACTACAAATGATAAACTCCTCTACACTCTAAAAAGAACAAAACATCCATGCCAGAGTTGCTAAAAGACAGCATCTCTATCATCCACCTTCCGCCTATTGAAAATGAAACAAAACAAAACAAGATTAGAAACAGAAGTGAATTCATAAACATAGAGAATGCTAGGGCTTTACAACCTTAGTGAGAACAAAAGCAGGGGTTCTCCAAGAAAACCTCTGGGACAGACTGGGTGATAACTACAAGAAGGGAAATTGACATCTGAATCTTTGGCTGGCAACATACTGAGATAAAGAAACTCTTAAAAGCCCAAAAGAACCTGACATATCCCCAGGAGTTTAGGCCATATGTGAACACAGAAACTGGTCCCAGCCTGGAGAATTCTGAAAGCAAGAGGTTGGATGGAGCTTCAAAACAGCAGAGCAAGGACTCAGAGGACAGCAGCCCCTTAGCTACTAGTCTAGCTCAAATGTGAAGTACTAAAATACTCTATAATTTAGTGATTCTCTACCCTGGCCTATACTTTAAAATTTTTAAATATTAAATCTAATACTTAGACCCCAGCCTAGAGACTGATTTAAGTGGGATCAGGTGGAGGTCAGCCGTGAGTTTTTTCGAGAGGTCTCCAGGTGCTTCCAAAGTGTAGCCAAGGTTGAGAATAACTAACCTAACTGGTCTCTTCTAGAATCCAGGCTTACCTTCCTCAAAACTATCTTTCATTATGCTACAGAGTCATCTTTTTTGAAATGCAAATCTCATATTATCCTAGAGCAGTTGTTTTTAATCTAGGCTACTCATTAGAATCACTTAGCCTTAAAAAATCCTGATACCAAGCCAAACTCCAGGCCAATTAAAACAGTCTTCGGGGTTAAGAACCAGGCATTGGTATTTATTAGAGCTCCCCAGGTGATTCCAACGTGCAGACAAGGTTGAGAACCACTGTCCTAGAAGCACTGGGAAGTCACAGAAAGTCTTTAAGAACAATAAAATCCAAACTCCCCTGAGGGTAACGAAACCTTCCATCTAACTTTAGCACCTCTCACACTACCAAAGCAAGGTAGCTCCCTATACTACCCTTTTACACGGGGCCACGCTTTTACACTTTTGTGTAAAGTATTATCTCAATTTGGAAACCTCCTATGCTCACCCATAGCTAAGGCCTGAACCACCTTTAAGGTTAAGACCTTTCAGGAATAGCATCCTTTGTATAAACCTCCTCTGACAGACACAACAGGGCTCTTCAATCCACCTGTGACCGTTATGATTCTGTAGGGCAATTCTTAATGTTTAACTCTAACTTCCCTACTGAACTACCTGAAATTTAAAACTTATCTTATTCATGCTTTTATCCCCAGTGCCTATCACTATGCAGAGCACATAGTGAGCACTCTATCTGTTGAATTCATTCCATTTAAGTAGATAATTATCTGTATTATCATGCAGGTAGAATCCCATTTTAATAAACTGTAACAGACATCATATTTATACACTATAGTCAAGTCTCATTAAAACAGAAACCAACAGTTAGACTTTTTAAAAATGTAAGGCAAATGTTTAATGTTTGTTCTACTCATGAATAGTAGCAAATTAAGGAAAAAGGCAGGTACAAAGGGCAGTGTGTTTCCAGAATTGCAAGGGTGGCACCTTACAGAATAATGATGCTTGGCTTTCCACCTGAATATGTCCTTTAAAGCATACTTGTTCCAAAATGTTATGCTGGTATAATGACATCTGTATGTTTTAGGAAAGTGAGCTAAGACTACTTAACTTGACCTAAAATGATAGGTACTTTGCCCCCTTAAAAAGAAAATAAATTATGACAAGCTTTCAGATGCTCTGAATGAGTTGTGTTAAGCCTAAAAAATCCGAATTAATATGATCACCAGCATTTGATGGCAATTTCTAGTACTCTGGATACTCTGTTACTCAGCAAAAGCTCAGCTCTCCATAAAATCAGGGACAGCTTAAGCAGAAGACACCAAATATTTTATTTTTTAAAAAGTTACATTTAACATTTTATATTTATAGAGTCACTATATATGTGACTGACCCAAAGACAATAATTTTCCACAAGTATTAACTGAAGAGGAACCAAACACCTACATAATGCACCTCGTTCAGAAGATTTATGTTGTACCCACATTCACAAGGGCCATTAAAATAATCTTAGCATGCAAAATGATAACTGTGTAACTATGCGTTCAGGGTAAGTTTTTTATCTGTCGTACATCCTTGATTACTAAATTAATCCGATATTCACCAAATACCTATTAACTCTTTGGGAATATATTAAAACTGATGTATCTGAAGTGACTAGTAAGAAAATAAAGTCATTAACCACAATACTTGGCCTTTGTGGCTAATTTTCTTTTTTACCTTATTTGGCGATTTCAAAGGTGAGATGGCTATTTTATTTGGTGTCTGTGTTGTAGAATTTAAAGTTGATCCAATAACACCACTTTCAGATATTGTTATGGTCTTTGATGGAGTCCCGGGAGTAGACTGTGAAAGAACCCTACCTGCAAATGAGAGGCAGCACATCAGTTTGACTCTTTTCAATAATCGTATAAAAATGTATTTGATGATGATTTATATCCACAAGGACTGTAGTATATATATGTTCAATATTTCATACGCAGCCACTTATGAACTGAAACACTTAAGTAGGTCTAATGAACTATGGTGAACCTAGGCAGAAGAAAACAAAACAATGCTTCTTAGTAACACTTAGTATCTTAATACCACCTTATGAAAGTCCACAAAAACACTTCTGCTCACATTCTCATCAATACTGCTTTGTGTTTTATCTGTTTTCTTGGCCACACCGCTCGGCTTGTGGGATCTTAGTTTCCCAACCAGGGACTGAACCCGAGCCCTCGGCAGTGAGAGTGCGGAGTCCTAACCATTGGACTGCCAGGGAATTCCCTCATCTATACTGTTAGGTTATAGCTATAAGAAAACAGGCTCAGGACAACTAAGGAACAAGTCCTGTGTAACACAGCTCCTCAAAGTTAGGACTTGAATCCAAGTCTTAAAACTTCAGTCTCTGTTCTCTACTATACCTCAGCTTCTTCTCTTTGAACTGAAACCATTCAGGATACAATTTAAGTCCACATCTATGAAACAGATAGTCACTGAACTAACTTGAACACTGGTTTAATACTGTCTCATTTTAGTCTGCCAAAAAGGGGGAAAAAAAATTCTTCTAGCTGTCCTGGCCAGATTCCAACAAGAATGCTGTGTTCCCTTCTGGAAATACCCTTCAGGAGCAAAACAGAAAAACTATAGTGTGTCTGGATGGCTTACGGAATTGGAAATTATATCACAAGGAGTTGAAATATTAGGAATTTTTGTCCTAGGTGAGAGAGGAATACAAAGACATGACACAGCTCCAAATTCCTGAAAGACTGTGTGATGCTGCCATTCAGCATTCTGGCACCGACCTCCTCCCCTTCCATTCTGGGCACATGGCAGGACTGCCCTTCCTACCCGTCCCTGCGGCTCCCTGTGGTTAGATTAGGGCCATATGACTGGTTCTGACCAACAAATTATGAGTAGAAGTGATGTGTGTCATTTGTGGGTCAGAACATTTACTGCCTATGCAAGACCTTCTAAAGCTCTCTTTTCCTCACCGCGTCTGAGATGGTGGCTCCTCCATCAGCTGGGGTCCTTGAATGACCATGATGAGAAAAGCCCCCTTTCTAACCCACAGTAGACATGTAGATAACCATGAAGTATGAATACAAAATAAAATTTGTGTTTCCTTAAATTTCTGAGATTTAAAGACTGTTTATTATGGCAGAGAACCAAGACTGTCCTGAATGATCCACGCTGTCAAGTTGAAGGATTAGAACCACTCTGTATCCATCAGATGCACACACTAATATACAGAAACAGAAAATTTTCAGTTAAGCAGTAAGAAAGAACTTCTAACAAAATTTCCAATTGAAACGACTGTTTCTATATGAGTGAGTTTCTACTCACTGAAGGTGTTCAAAACAGATGCTGGATAATCAAATCCACTGGCTGAAGAGGAACTCCAAAGCACTCAAGAAATAGAGAAGGTAGATAACTAAATTATCTCTAAAATCCCTTTAGATGCTATGATTTAACTTACAGATACAGTTAGAGATGAAAGAGAGAGGGAGAGAGGAAGAGAAAAAGGGAAAAAGAGAAAAAAAAGAAGGGTCTTACCCTTCAAACAAAAATAGAGAACTAGCATGTAAGAGTTTCAGGGCTGTTTTTTTTTCTAATAACACTGTGACAGTATACGTATTTTTTTTTAAAGATGAATCAAGTTTTGTCTGACACATGAATTTTTAAAATATTTTAAATATATTTTTTCAATTTCTTTTAGTACACGATTACATTTTATATTATTGACATATTCCTTAATGAATTCCAGTTGAGAGTTTTGCTAGGGTTTTTTTAGGCTGAATTACATCATAACTAAATAAGTCAATTCTATATAAACTAAATGAATCTATATCAAATATTTTTAGAAGGGCACCCTCAAATGTGGAGCCTGCCTGAAGTAGCATGTTTGTCTGTTCTGGTTTCCAAAACTAATACCTCTGGGATAAGCCTAAAGCCCCAACAACCATTATTTTAAGAAAAGAAACTACCAATAAAGACACATTTTCATAAAATGATCATCATTTACAGTTATTACTATAATTTCTTATTTGTTAAGCATTACATACATTTCAGAAAACATACATATAAAAATCCTCTATTCCTGAGTGAGGATAACTGATACCAGAAAAAGGCCAGTTAAAGTGAATTACATTTAAAACAAGGACAAAAATTTCACTGTAAATAACAACAACAAAAACCCCTAAAACTAAAACTTTTTTTGCTTATATTTAACAAAAATTCAGTTTATAATTACAACTATACTATCTCTTAGAATGAACTGTTTAATTTGAGGGGGAGAGAATTCTTCTGAAAATTAGTAATGACATTACAATGACAGACTCTGTTTGATGGGCGCAACAGGATGATACAGAAGATTATTTCTGCCAAAATATTTTAGGATTTCATCAATTTTCCCAAGAACCCTCTATATCCTTTAAAATTCAAATTATTCTTTTTTGAAGGGCCACTTGTTTTTCATCCAGATAGCATTTCTCCTGATTAATCTCCAAATCCCTGTTTATCCTTGACTCTGCAGACAGATTCAAGAAAGTATACAAGTTATACAATTTCACCCTGAAATCAATTTGCAAAGCATTTTACACTCTACTGTCAGGTATTCTCCAAGAAACAAAAGAGACATAACCAAAAAGCTACAGATGGGACAGGCTGGGGGCAGAGAGTTAGCTTATCTGAGCCAGGACTAATTCTATAAGAGATTAATTCATCAGTGAATATTTTCACATTGATGGAGTTTACTCTGCTATAGCAGCAACCTTGTACCTTGGGAGCTCTGATAATGAGGACCTCTGTACCTCATTTAACCATCTCAAAAGTCATGTGGTTGGTATCAACATTTTACAGAAAGGAGTAAGATGAACAGAAAATATATTTACCCAAGATCACAGGGAAAATGAACAGAAGACCCATAACTAAAACCCAAGTCTCCTAATAGCTCCTCCCATACACCACACTGCCTCTGTGATACACATATTCACTCAACAATACACATTCACCGAACCACATCTATGTGCTAGAAACTGTGCTAGGTATCGGAGAGTCATAAAAAGCCAGTCATAAAAGGACAAATACTGTACGATTCCACTTATATGAGATACATGGAAAAGTCAAATTGATAGAGACAGTCTCTGCTAGGGGCTGGGGGAAGGAAGGAATTGGGAAGTTATTGTTTAATGCGTACAAAGATTTAGCTTTGCAATGTGAAAAAAGTCCTAGAGACGGACAGTGGTGATGGTTGCACAACAACGTGAATGTACTTAACGCCACCAGTGGTTAAAATGGTCAACTTTATGTTATGTGTATTTATCATAATTTTTTAAAAAACAATTAATCTTTAAAAACTAGATGGCAAACAAAATCCAAAATTACTATTAAGAAAAATTTTAAGTGTAATAGGGGAGACAGACAGACAATAGGGGAGACAGACAGACAAGGAAACCAAGTATTACAATATACCATGACTAATGGAAACATTAAAAGCCAGTGTGAAATTTAACAGAAGTCTGATTTAAGTTAAGTATTTGGTAGGTATAACCAAGTTTTATGGAAATATATAGGAGATGGTCAGAGAAAAGAGAACCTAACTAAACCTAGGGATCAAAAACTTCCAAGACAGGTGGAGATAATCCAAAGATCAAATGGATGAGTCAGCCATAAGGAAAGCAAAAAAAGTCATTTCAGGTAAAAGCAACAGTGCCAAGGGCCTAAGTTCTGAGAGAACATGGGCCATTTGGTGATCTCTTGAAATAAGTTACACCAGTAGGTCTGGAGCTAATACAAGGTGAAAATGAAAAAGGTATATGTTATATAATAAATGACTTTAATGCTAATAAAGCTCTGGCATTTGAACTTATTCCTGAAGGATTAAGGCCAAGAAATGGATGTGGCCAAGAAAATTTAAGCAAGGGTGTGACAAGATCATATTTGCATTTTAGAAAAATTGATTTTATACAAACACTAAGTTCATCTTGATTAAAAGACAGAAAAAGATATCCATCTTCCATGAAAAGCCCAAAGGTCATTAAAAAGCAGTCTAAATGTAATTTGAAAGATCCTTTCAGCCGAGGCTAATTTGATTGGACTGGACCTAGGAACCACGTCTTCAACAGCCCAGAGCAGGAGAGCTACTTTGGTGGTTTAAAATTTGGCTTACATGAATTTAAAAAGCTACAAACTACTAGTTAACAGTAGAAATTATCCCTCCAAACTGAACTTAATGCCAACAATTCTAGTGAAATTTAATAGAAGTCTATCTCTATGTATTTTGGGAGGGCTAATAAGTCTGTCTGTAATTAAAAGGTGAAGCTATGATTAGTGTGCAACACACTGTAAATCACCCAAAGACCCAGCAATGACATCCATTATAGTCAAATGTAAGAGAGGTGAAATCTTGACATTACCAAATATTCACTCAGACACTTCTGCAAAACCACAATTCTTTAGCATACAGCTCCCCTTCGCCCCTACATAATTAAAAGTTTTAAGGGACTCTCTCAAACTCAAAAGCAGTAGAGAACATGGCACTGAGACACCCCTCCTCGTTAACCACCTCTACTCACCCAACCTCCTAAGGGTCTGGTGGTCCCTTTATCATCAACATATCCAAGCCTTCCTCACTTTCAGCCAACTAAAGCCCACTTCCTGAAGCAGCTCGAAATCCAAACCCTTTCCAGTTTTTCCTCTGGGGCCACACCTATCTCCCATGACAGCCCTCTAGATATGAGTATCCTATAACCATCCCAAATCTCTACTGAAGGCCAAAAGAAAAAGAGAACATTCACTCACCCAACACTGCCCTCAAACTACAATCTCCCCATTCCTTCTCTCACTTGCTAAACAGAGAAGCCTCCCTATATATTATAATTCAAAGCCTAGGAAAATGATCATTTCACAGCCACTGATTTCAGAGTTGCCTACTGCTATACTCTCTGTAAATTTATCAAAGACAGTAGGAGGTGGTTTTAATACATATCCCAGGGATGGTTAATTAACATTTGAAATACCTTCATAAAGAATACACATTCTAGAAATGGGTAATTAGCATTTGAAAGTCTCTAGTCAAAGTCTACCATCCAGAGGTGCTTCCATAAGCTATTAGAACAATGGAAATTTAAAATGAGCTCCTAAATGGTGAAAGGAGTAATGTTAGTATAGCTCTGAATTAAAGACCAGTCACCACAGCTATGTGATTTTCTCCAGAAGTACTGAGGTGCTTGCCAGGCAAGAAGAAATAAGAGAGCTGGACTTAACCAATCCATTATAGAAAGAGAGAGTGAAAAGAGAATCAATGGTGTTTTCAGGGAGCAATAGTGATGGGTCATGAACTCCATGCTGAGTAAGGAAGAATTTGAGGACTGGAAAGGGATTAGTAATGAGAAAGTGGAAGAGTTAATGGATCAGAGATTTCAAAGTGAAAGAATTACTAGATTGGAAGTACAAAGGCAGATCAACTAGAATAATAAAGAGTGAAATACTCAAAGTCAAGATTTCTGAGGTGTTATTAGTGATGACGTATCTTAAAAGTATATAATAAAAGAATTGGGCCACGCTGAGGAATTTACTGGTAAAAGTAATATAACTAAAATTCTGTTCTCACTTAAGTAATTATTATCATTGTGATAATTTTCTGTTTCATAGAGAACTACATACAGAGAATATTAAAATACGGAAACCAAAAATTCAAACAGAAACCATGGAATACTATACGCTCACATATATTACTTTAAACCTAACAGACTTATTAGCATGTGCTCTAGCATTAGCTGGATTCAAATTCCAACTTGGCCATTTACTAGCTGAGTGCCTCTGTTTCCACACTGGCAAAATGGGGTGTTATTAGTACCTACCGCATAGGATTGCCAGAGGATTATATATGTCACTCTATGTAAAGACCTAAGAATAGTGCGGAGGCTGTAGCAAACACTATGTAAATGTTAGCTAGTATCATCAGAGTCTGAGACTTCACTACTTTCAAGGTATACCAAAAACCAAAGAGGCTAAAGTAATGGACTGATTTTGAGATAAGGCATTTTGCTTGAAGGACACATTTAATAGGTGTAACATTTCTTACTAACCAGTTTGATTTACAGTAATAAGCACTAAAACATTTCAAGGTAGTAGAACAGCCTTTTTTAAACCTAAAAGGAAGGTAAATATTTAGCTAAACAAACTATAAAGAAATATAACCTGCAATGACTGGTGGTGATACTTGAGTTGTCTGTCCTGTAACTGCTTTACTATTAATTGGTTTTGCAAAGATCAGCTTCGTGATTACTGGACCAGAGGTTGGAGTTCGAGGTTTCTTCGCAATCTGAAATATATAAATAACTATAAAGACCATTGTTTCTATAAAACACCTATTCAACCAAAATTAGACAAGATTGATATACAGAAGTACATGTGAAACCAGCTCATTTAATAAAACATATCTAAGCACTGACGTTAAAAACATTTAAAATGCAGCCATTCATCAAAATACTAATATGATCACATCCTTAAGCCATTATACAACAATACCTTTGGATTTTATTGCAAATCCTTATTTTAGTCTCTGGGACATATGCATATAATGAAAAACAAATTAATTTGTAAAAATAATGTTTAATGTTCAATAGTAATGTTTAAAATAACCATTTAATAATAATAATGAAACACAAATATGGCACAGCAATATCCTTTTCCAAATAGCTAATTATTCAATAATAAAAAGATGGAGTAGAGTACGTTAAGAAAGCATAGTAAAAATGATAAATATAATTTCATTGGCCCCTGGAAGCAAAATATAAATACACATAAAAGATAGGCTCATGATTATATCGTCAACTTTAGAGCTATATATCAGGGGCGGATAAATAAGGAACTGCACAAGTTAACACCCTAGGATACAAAGAGACATGTTTGGCAAAACACAGACTATTCTAAAGGTGAAGCCTCTGAAATATTATTTACTAAAATACACTTTACTAGACTATAAATTGTTTGAAGGGAGGGTCTATGTTTTATTCATCTCTGCTTTTACATTATACACGGAACACTGTTGCCCTAAACTAAAATTCTCCACAAGTCAAGGAAGGCAGTTACCAATGTTCTTATACTGAAATTGCAATGTATGCAAGGCACAGCTTTTTCTAAAAGTCAGAAGCAGAAATTTAGCAATGATAAAAAATCATGGACTTTCAGAGCAGGAAGGACATTAAATACTAATTTTATCTTTGGCAGATTGAAAATTGAGGCCCTGAAAGTACTATTATTGGAAATAATAACTCAAAATGAACAAACATGACCAACTTAAACGACAAAACATACCAGAAGCTGTAACTGATTACAGAATTAAGTAAATATCAGCTTTGTGCTCAAACTATAAATTAAACTTAATAACATATTTTCTTACACTTAGAATATATTACTTTCTTACACTCAGAACATATTACTGACAAAACAAAATATAAAGGAAACACAAATCACCTTTTAAAAAAACGAACCAAAGAGATTCCCTACTATATTAAAAAATATCCAGCTTGTAAAACTCTGATATACCCAAATAAATCCATAATTGTAGTTTTAAAAACTGATGCAATTTGGGAGACACACAGAGAAAATATTTCCCAAGTGTATTTACAGGCCTAAAACTCTAAAATAAGTTAGAATATGTTGTCTATTAACTTAGTATTAAGAATCTCAAGAGGTAGAGGTATTGATATTCTCGGAAATCTGTGTCTCGAAATAGATAATCTTAGCTATAGAGTTTGGGAACTTAAAGTGTTTCCCCATTTTTAACTAATTTTCACAATCATAAAACTATATGAATACTTACCAACCAGGAAAAAAATGTAAATACGACCAAGAGCACATTAATTATTCAAAGGAACAATCTCAACTTGTCCTTGTGGTTGTTTCTTTAGTGTAGCATTGCTGAAAATAAGGATTTCCAATTCTGTCAAGGAACCAGGCTTTTTGCATTATGAATTCTAAACTACCCTAGAACAAATTTACTTTATTAAATAAAACAGAGCATAAAGGATCTTTTTTATTTATTTATTTATTTTTTTTGCAGTATGCGGGCCTCTCACTGTTGTGGCCTCTCCCGTTGCGAAGCACAGGCCCCGGACGTGCAGGCTCAGCGGCCATGGCTCACGGGCCCAGCCGCTCCGTGGCATGTGGGATCTTCCCAGACCAGGGCATGAACCCGTGTCCCCTGCATCGGCAGGTGGACCCTCAACCACTGAGCCACCAGGGAAGCCCAAAGGATCATTTTTTAACAAATGTATCTAATTAGCAGATTAAGACAAAAATGAATCAAAGAAGGAAATTTACAAATAAGACTGCCAAAGATGTGATCAAATAATACATGCAGGTAATTTTGGGCACTGTGTTATACAGATTCAGGAACTAATAAGGAGTTATGTTGTTCCATACGGCTAATTACCTATTATTCTTATATACTGTGCACAAGAAACACAGGAAAGTGTTTATGTATCTGTAACTAAGTGTAACTACACCTCTTTGTTACTGCCTCTGGCCTCAACTGTCACCTTTGGAGATGGGTCTCCTTCTTCCACCCTTTCCTATTGTCCACACCCTAATAAGTTTCAATACTCTGATTAAACTTAAGACAATGCTGAGAACCGTCTGGGGAAAAAATCAGGGGATCATACACACCATGTAAAAGTAAACCAAATATTCTGTTGCCTAAAATGGATACAGATAGATGTGTAGCTTTTTGTTTGTTTTTTCTGTGCTTCAGTGCTTCAGAGCTTTATAGGCTACTCTTGAGTTGAAAAGATTTGAGTTGCCTAAAAATAACTGGACAAGTAGAACAATATTCTAAATGGGGTTTCTTTTGTTTTTGTTTTTATTTATTTATTTATTTATTTATTATTTATTTTACAGTACGCGGGCCTCTCACTGTTGTGGCCTCTCCCTTTGCGGAGCACAGGCTCTGGACGCGCAGGCTCAGTGGTCATGGCTCACGGGCCCTGCCGCTCCGCGGCATGTGGGATCCTCCCGGACCGGGGCATGAACCCGTGTCCCCTGCATCGGCAGGCGGACTCTCAACCACTGTGCCACCAGGTAAGCCCTTGTTTTTGTTTTTAAATACAAGTTCTTTTTAAGTAAATAGAATCAGATTTTATAAAAGTAAGGACAAGAAGAGAAGTTATAAGAATTAGACCCCAGTCTTTGTTTTTATTGTTGGTACTTAGGGGATTATAGTAGAAAACTAGTGGATACAAGTGAACTGGTCTTACAAATAGTATGTATACATTGCTCTTGTAAATGAAAAAAAAAAAATGACATTCTGATTTACATTTTCAGTATCTTGAGAACATGGTTATGATCCATATATCCCCAAAGCCAGATAAACTCTGGTAAACCAATAAAAACAAGTTTTAAAACTGATTAAAAAACAAGCTGAGGACAAGGTGCTGGATGGTGATAGGATATTTCATTCAAGAGATCCTCACCAAAAAAAGTAAAAGGAAGTCAGAATTAAGTGAGAGATGATAATGAACAAGAAAGAGCACTAAATGTTTAATAGTGGCAGAAGGGACATGGACAAATTATAAAGTTTGAGAAATCTTATGAAGTTCTTAAATAAAAAGCCTGTGAAAAATAAGTTTCCAACTATTTTGCCAACATAATAACCAAAACATTATTTCTAATATCAGCTGAGAGTGGACAGTTCCCCAAACCTTCCTCCTTCCTTATACACCTGCTTTATTTCTCTAACTCATGCCTTCTTTCTAAAAGCCAACTCTTTCAAACAGGAAATGCATTTGTGTTCCCTGGTCTTAAGTGGATCATTGTATTTCTAAGAGCAGTGGTGACCTAAAAAGGCCTATTGGGCATGAAAAAATGGGGAACCACTTAACATATGTTCTGATAACCTTCTATCTTAGGGTCCTATTCATACTAACAATGGGTACCATTTTGAAGGATTCTCAATGTTTTGAGAACCATACCAAAGAGTTATCTTTTCTTATGTGTTTCATCATGATCAAATAGCCATCTTACAGCTAAAATCAAAAACTCAGAGAAAATAAGTAGCCTATCCAAAGTTCTGCAGCTGGGAGGGCAGCAGAGAAGAGACTGAAATCCAGTTGGTCCAATTCTAAACCTTCCATCACATGGCACTGCCTTTCTACATTGCAAACATGAGCGATGCGATGGACAGTAAATTTCAAAGAAGAGGCACACACTGGCTGGTATGCACTACTGCTAGCTTGAAGGGTTTCTCAGAGCAGCAAATTTTCCTAGACTTTGGCCATCTGTTAGCTGAAAATATCATGTCTGAATGATTTTTTTGACAGCCTGACATCAACTCTGGCATCTTTATACCAGCAGAACATCCTTGTACTCAAACTACTACTGAGAATAAAATTGTTTTAAAATGAGTAAAAGGCTATAAATACACTAAATTGGAATTTAACCAAAATTAAGTTCTAAGTTCTCTGGCAGAAATTTTCAAAAGCATTAGACATATCAGACTTTACAAAAAACCCCACACAATTACTAAAAGCAACATTCAAAAGAATTCAGTAACAACTATGCATTTAATCACCCTACACACGCAACTATGAATCAATTTAATATTTAACATGCATTTTAATTAGTAAGCGCCCTTTTTTTTTTTTTTTTTTTTTTTTACCTGTACTGTTTTTAACTGTTGGGTCTGTAACACAGAGGGCTGAGTTGTAGTATTAATCAGTTGACTTCCTGGGGTCAATGCTGAGACACCAATGACAGGTTTCACCTCTGGCCTCCCTCCAATGGTAACTACTTTAATTTGCTGCGGTGGTAACTTAGCATCTCCTGACTGGGCCTGAGTTGTAACTTTCTGAGCCTGGGGTTGGCTATGGGGTAGTGCTAAAACAATTGGTGAACCAGACTTGCCCAAAGTTGTTAAAATTAACTTCTGTCCATCTGGTTTAAGGGTCTGATTGCCAAGTTTAAGATCAGATGTCTGTGATACTTTGTTTAAAATAATCTGATTGGCTGATATAGTCACAGGAGTCTGAGCACCAAGTTTTTGAAGGCCACTTGGAAAAGCTGGTTTCACCGTGGTATTACAATCTGCTTTAGTAATTGTGGTATTCACTGCAACTTGGTTAGTGTGGTTACTGTACACTGTTATTGGTTCCGTGGAAATGGGCGTGGCTGTAGAGTCACCAGTAGAATTTATGTTGACAATTTCTTCCAGTTCTGTCTCCATGGGAATTGGGGATGAAACAATAACAGCCTCAATACTATCATCATCCACTAAAGTTATACCAGTGTCCATTATCTCCTCTGGAAGCAAACTATTCACCTCAGCTGGCACCACCTCCATGATCGTTCTCCTGCTAGAAAGTTGATCAGGCACTGCAATAAAATTTGAAAAATGAATAAATTACTAGGTTTCAAAACAGATTTAAGAGAAGAAAAAAAATTATTCAAGAAAAATGCAAATGACAAAACAAAAATTTTTACTGATGTATAACTGAATGAAGGACATTCCTGATGCATATTTGGGTTAAACCATTTTAACAAATCCTCAACCTTCAAGAATCTGAAATATAAGTCATATGGGACACAAAACTAAAAGCAAACATTCTCATTCGCCATGTCTCAACCCAAAAGTATACTGCATTCAGGTAACACTAAGTCACATAATTACAGGAAACTCCTTTCCAGTTCCTGCTCCTAAATAAAACCTTTTAATCTTTGACATGTCTGATCATCTTACTTCTTCCCAGTTATGGGTTTTGTTTTTTTTCCTACCGACAGACTTGAAAACTGCTGATTTGCACAAGGAAATAAAGATTTAAATATAAACAGATCTTAGAAAACATATTCAAATCTCCAGTGAGCGAGGTCCTAAAAGGAGGTTACTATACCATTTATAAAAATCCATTAAGATGGAGAGGGAGAAGGGTGAGCTGTGACAAAGCGAGAGAGAGGCCTGGACATATATACACAACCAAACGTAAGGTAGATAGCTAGTGGGAAGCAGCCACATAGCACAGGGAGATCAGCTCGGTGCTTTGTGACCGCCTGGAGGGGTGGGATAGGGAGGGTGGGAGGGAGGGAGACGCA
>NW_006772469.1:423820-437053 GCF_000442215.2 Lipotes vexillifer | reverse complement strand
GGAAAGAGATATGGGAACATACATATATGTATAACTGATTCACTTTGTTATAAAGCAGAAACTAACACACCATTGTAAAGCAATTATACCCCAATAAAGATGTGAAGAAAAAAAAATCCATTAAGGACTCAAATTAACGTTAAAGGAGTTTCTAGAGTAATCCATCTCAGCAACTGTAGGTCAAAAGGCTTATCTGGCCCAAGTCTGACCAATTTGCTTCATACTAAAGAAAGCTTTATTTGGAAAGAAGATTCTCAAATCCTCCTCAGCCATTCAAAATGTCACAAAGAGAACCATTTAAGAGGTATACAGCTAGGCCCCATAAAGAAAAAAAAAATGGTAATAATAATAAAGCAGATTACGAAGAAATCAGAACTGCAATGCTTTCAGCCAAAGGTCATACAGAACTTCCAATAAAGGAGTCAGTACCATTATCTTCACATATTAAAGAGTTCATCATATTTATGACTGACTAAATAAGTTATCTGCCCAGAGAACATCTAAGATCCATAGGAACCTAATCAGCAATTCTTTCTTTTCCCTTTTTTTAAAAATATAAACATGCAATACCCATTCCAAGATTAAGAGTAACAGACATGAACAGCAAATTATAATTATTAGCATTGACAAATACTAATACTGCCAAAGTTAATCTTCATTATTGAGCACTTACTATCTACCAGTGATGGCATAATTTAATTTAATCTATCCTGACATAATTTAATCTATCCTGACAACTCTAATATGGTATCATTATCACCCCCATTTTACAGATGAGGAAACTTAAAAAGGTTAAACTATTTGCCCAAGGTCACACAGCTACCCAGTAAATGACAGAGCCAGAACTCAAACTCAGGATATGTTTTATGACACAAAGTTCATAATTTTAATCACAAAATTTACTGCCTTAAATTTTTACCACCGGTGTTTTTAAATTGAGGAAAAAAAAAGTCTACTCTTTTACAGTCAACCTCCTACCCCAAAATCCTACTCTACACAACCACAGGTCTGTTCTATCACCTCACTAGATTAGTGTTGCCTTTTTGCCCATCCTAGAACTTCATATAAATGGAATCATATATTACATACTCATGACATAAAGGAATATACAGTATAAGCCTTTTCCCTCAGTATGTTTTTTAAGATTTATCTTTATTCTTACACTTATTAGCAGCTCAGTTCCTTTTCATTGCTGAGTAACATTCCATTGGATGAATCTACCACAAGTTGTTTATCCATTCATCTGTGGATGGACATTTGGACTGTTTCCATTTTGGGACTATTATGAATAATACTGCTATGAACATTCAAGTTTTTTATGGATAGATATTTTCATTTCTTTTGAATAAATACCTAGAAGTGGACTTGCTAGGTCATAAGGTAAGTTTATTTTTAACTTTGCATGAAACTGCTAAGCTACTTCCCAGCTCAGCTGTACCATTTTGTACACCCACCAGCGATGCATGAGGCTCCCAGCTGCTCCACATCCTTGCCAGCAACTGGTTTTGTTGGTCTTTTTAACTTTAGCCATTCTAGTGGGTGTGAAGTGGTATCTCATTGTGGGTTTTTTTTTTTTGCGGTACACGGGCCTCTCACTGTTGTGGCCTCTCCCGTTGCGGAGCACAGGTCCGGACGCACGGGCTCAGCAGCCATGGCTCACGGGCCCAGCCGCTCCGTGGCATGTAGGATCCTCCCAGACCGGGGCACGAACCCGTATCCCCTGCATTGGCAGGCGGACTCTCAACCACTGCGCCACCAGGGAAGCCCTCATTGTGGTTTTAATTTGCAATTCCCAGATGACTAAAGACGTTGAGCATCTTTTCATACGAATGTTATCTATTTGTATATCTTCTTTTAAAAAGTGTCTGTGTTAAAGCCTTTTGCCAAATTTTTTAAATATTGGGTTTTTTATCTTCTTGTTGAGTTGGATGAGTTCTTTACATATATTGCAAAACCATCAGTCACAGTAACTTGTAGCTCAGAGGAATCACTAAGGTTTCCAAAGTATGAGCACTTCTCTAGATGCGGCTCTTCCTAATCAGGAGAATCCCCTCTGGCACTTATAGAACAGGACATTTACAGACAGGCTCTTTAAAACATCAACACCAATTATACCTTCAGCAGTGGAAGACAGATAACAGTACACACAACAAAAAATGGCCCCACCCACAGTGCCACATTAGCTTCCCTTCCCTACCATGGACCTTGCCCAAGGCCTGTCAGTTGTCTCTGAACATTCCATCCCCCATAGAACAAGGTAGGATGATGACTTGGGTGTCAGTATCCAACACAACCATAAAAGTTTGACTCCCTCTTCTCCCTGAAGTTCCCCCAGCACGTTTAGACAGATGGGTGTGGCCTCTGGTCTCCCTTAAGGATAGGGAGACCTCAGCCCAACCCTTATTCATCTTTCTCCTTAAAATACCTGAAGTCAAGGTGTAAGAGGAGGAGAGGTCACCCCACGGAAGGAGACAGTGGTCGGACAGTGCATTTACTTTCAGTTTCAAGCCCCCACACTTGCAGCTCAACCAAACAAACTTCTAATGTTTTCGATCCACCCAGATCCTCATTTCTAACATCATTTTCTCAGCTTTGGGGACTCCTTGACTCAGCAGCTACAGCCCCGCCGCCCTTCTGCTAGGGCCATGGAGTTGAGTGTACAACAACCAAAGTAACCATTCAGGCTATCTCTCAGCTCAGCCCCTAAATATTCATTAAGAGGTAGAACACCGAAGGGCTCCTACTTCCCTTGCCTCTGCCACCCTTGCCCACCATTTGGGTGAGAGCATTCGCTGCCAGATGCCAGAGAGTCTTTCAATATCCCCTAGCCCAGCCCTCAAGGTCCTCATCCTTCCTCTTTCAAAAAGCCATGTCTCTGTCAGCACTCCATTCTTATGGCTAAAACGGTGAAGTACTGGGAGGGGGCTGAGATTTTAGACTCTCCTTGCAAGCTAACCAAGTAGCCTGTCACTGTTTCGTGGATACTGGCAGACAACACAGTAGGCCTAGGTCAGAGACACAGGGCTTACTACTCCAAGCACAGCAAGGAACATAAGTATCATGCGTGTATCAGTTCCCCTGTTGCCCCCAAGTCCTACAGGGCAGATGTGGAGAGGAGCCCAGGTAGACACTGTGCAGGCAGCAGGTTTGCATCACAACTGAGGGACCCTGAGCTTAAGGAACCTGAATCATTTATAACCTGAAGCACACCTGCCCTTTGTCCAAAGGGAGATATTATCTTTACTATACTGGACAATAAGCAAATCTGCCCTCTGCAACAGCAGGAGTCACTATCATCCAAGGCTTTATGCTATACAAACATCCTGGAAAAAATTGTTTAAAAGGGCTATCACACTATTGAGCCTGCGCTCTAGAGTCTGCAAGCCACAACTACTGAAGCCCACGTGCCACAACTACTGAAGCCCTCGTGCCTACAGCCCGTGCTCTGCAACAACAGCTCAGTTCGAAGTGAGAAGCCCGCGCACCAAAGTGAAGAGTAGCCCTCGCTCGCTGCAACTAGAGAAAGCCCGTGCGCAGCAACAAAGACCCAACGCAGACAAAAATAAATAAATTTTTTTAAATAAAAAAAAGGTAAATAAAAGGGCTGTCACCGCCTCACTTGTAAGAAGTACAGAAACGCAAAGACCCAAGGAGAACTGTTTCCCAAAAGTATCTCTCTCTACTTATTTATTTTAGCAATGTTTTTTCTACTTCAAGTGTATAGGTCTTCTTTCTATATATATTCTGGTAAATTTATCCCTAAGTGTTTCACGTTTTTTTGATGCACTGTAAGTGGTCTTTTTTTTTTCCATTTTCCAACTGTTTGTTGCTAGTATACAGAGATTCAACTGATTATTTTATATTGTCCATGTATCTAACAATTAGCTAAACTCACTAAATCTCGATGTAGAGCCCTTAGGATTTTTTAGAAAGATAATCCATGGTGTCTGAGAATAAGATCAGTATTTCCTCCTTTCCAATCTGCATGTCTTTTGTTTCTTTTCCTTACCTTACCGCCCGCACTGGCTAGGACCTACAGTAAAATGTTGAATAAAAGTGGTAAGAGCAGACATCTTTTACCTTGTTCCCAAACTTACCCTTAGCTGTAGGTTTTTCATAAATTCCCTCTATTAGGTTGAGAAAGCTAACTTATAGCACCAGTTTGTAGTTGTTTCTTTTTTCAATCATAATCATAAATGGATATCTAATCATATGTTTTTTTCTACAACTAGTGAGAAAATCATATGGCTTTCCTCTTTTAGTTTGGGAGTTATATTCATTTTTTATTAAGCCAATTCTGCATTCCTGAAATAAACTCCACTCAAAATTATATAAAATTGTATAAAATCATATTTTGTACATATTGCCAAATTCTACCGGCTAATATTTTGTTAATCAATTTTGTCTATACTCATGAGGACTACTGGTCTGTAGTTTTTTTGTAGTGGCTCTCTGGGGATAATGCTAGTCTAATAAAATGAGTTGGGAGGTCTTCACTCTTCAATTTTCAGGAAGAGTCTTCATGGAATTGTTGCAATTTCTTCCTAAAATGTTTGTTAGAATTCACCAGTAAAGCCATCTAGACATAAAGCTTTCTTGTGAGGTTTTTAACTATAAATTCAATTTCTTGAATACGTGTAGGGTTACTCGGGTTCTCTCTTTCTTTCTGAGTGACCTTTGATATTTGATAGTTTGTATCTTTTAAGGAATTTGTCTATTCCTCTAAGTTGCCAAATTTATTAGCATAAAGTTATACAAAATATTCTTTTATTTTAATGTCTGTAGAGATGGCAACTCTTCCATCCTCATTTTGGTAGTTTCTGTCTTTTCTCCTTTTTTTCTCTGATCAATCTAGTTGGGGATTTTTCAATTTTATTGATCTTTTCAAGAACGATTTTGGCTTCACTGATTTTTCCCAACAGTTTGTCCATTTTTTACTTAACTATTACCTTTATCTCCTTCCTTCTGCTTACTTTAGATTTAATTTGTTTTTTTCTAGAAACTTCAGATGGAAGCACAGATCAGGATTCGACAAACCATAGCCTACAGACCAAATTAAGCCCACGGTCTGTTTATGTATTTCTCTGCAGCTAAGAATGATTTTTACATTTGTAAATAGTTGGGCGAGAGTGAGTATATGTGTGTGTGTGTGTGTGTGTGTGTGTTTCTAAGCTGGTATAGATTTGGGTAATGACAGCCACAATCAGCATACACGATGGCTCTATGACCCCCAAAACTCCCTCTGTCCGTCCTTGTGACACCACACCCTCCATTCCTAATGCCTGACACCCCCTAATCTGTGTCTCTGTGGCCACACTATTGCCTTTTCCAGAATGTTATATAAATGCAGTCACACAGTATATAACTTTTTGAGACTGGCTTCTTTCACTCAACACAATGCCTTTGAGATTCATCTGTGTTGTCACATGTATGGATAGTCCATTCTTTTTTATTGCGAGTAGTATTCTGTTTTATGCACGCACCACAGTTTGTTCATCCGTTTACCTGTTAAAGGACATTTTAGTTGTTTCCAGTTATTGGTGATGATGAATAGAGTTAATATAAAATTTTTGTGCAGAATTTTGTATGAACATACATTCTCATTTCTCTACCATGTGATTTTGGGATTGCTGGGTCATATGCAAGTGTATATTTAACTTTTAAGAGACTGTCAAACTGTTTTCTGGAGTACCATTTTGTATTCTCAACAACAGTGTATGAGAATCCCAGTTGTTCCACATCCTCACCAACTCTTGATGTTATAATTTGTTTGTTTTTGTTCTTTGCCTTTCTAATGGGTGTGCAGTGATATCTCATCATGGTTTTGATTTTCATTTCCCTGATGGCTAAAGATGTTAAGTATCTCTTCATTTGCTTATTGGCCATTTGTATATCATCTTTGGTAAAATGTCTGTTTAAGTCTTTGTCCGTTTTTTCTTGAGTTGTTTGTTTTCTTAAGGTTGAGTTATATATGTGTGTGTGTGTGTGTGTGTGTGTGTGTGTGTGTGTGTGTGTATGTATATGTGTATATATATATATATATATATATATATATATACACATATATATATATATATATATACACACTACCCTACAAAGCCTAAAATATTTGCCATCTGGCCCTTTATAGAAAAACTCTGTCAACACTTGGTTTAGATCATTGATTTTAAACCTTTGATATTTGATAGTTTGTATCTTTTAAGATATTTGTCTATTCCTCTCGGTTGCCAAATTTATTACCATAAAGATTTTAAACCTTCTTTTCTGACATAAACATTTAATGTTAAAAATTCCCCCAATGCTGCTTTAACTGCATTCTACTAATCTCAATATGTTTTTATTATCATTCGCTTCAAACGTTTTCTAATAGTCCTTGTGATTTTATCTTTGATACACAGAAAATAAAGAAGTGTGCTATTTAATTCCCATATATTTGGGGATTTTCTACCTTTTATTATTGATTTCTAATTTGCTCCTATTATTGTCAGAGACTGTAATTACCATTTCCATCATGTGTAGATGGAATTTAGAGACTAGTTTAAGGCTCAGTGTATGGTCCATCTTGGTGAACACTGCACGTGCACCTGAAGAGGACATGTATTCTATGGTTGCTGAGGGTAGCACCCTATAAAAGTCAATTAGGTCAAGTTGGTTGATAGTGTTGTTCATATCTTCCATAGTCTTTCTTTTTCCTTTTCTATCAATTACTGAGAAAGGCTGCTAAAATTCCCAAATACGACTGTGGCTTTGACATTTTCTCCTCTTCTATGAATTTTTGTTTCTTCATATATTTTAAAGCTCTGTTATTAGGCAGAACATGTCTTCCTATTTGTCCTATTAAAAGAGACTAGGAGCTATAGACCCAGGAGTCTCCCTTGGAAGTAGGAGTAAAGTTCAAACTTCTAACAAGAAAAGGTCTGATTCGTTTGGCCAGTCTCTAAGCAGTATGGGCTGTGCAGAGTTCAGGAGCCAGCACACTTCACAGGCCACTGAGCAGACTGTGATAACTGCTTTATGATTAGACATCCATATCTGTTTCAGTCAGGGTCACATGCAGGGCATGGTGGCCTATGCTAAAAGAAACTCTCAAAAGGAGCTTGTGGGCATGGCAGGAAAGGGTTTGGCCATCTAGTTACATGAATCATCACTCTAATTTTATCCCTTAGGAATGGAAGATATGTACTAGCACATGCAACCTCATCATCTCTGTGTTGAGGACCACTCCAAGAAAAGAGAGGATCTTCACAAGCCAATGGGACTGAGGAGCTTTAGTTTACCACATCTGTATGAAAGGTTACCTTTCAAGGTATGGAGAGAAAAGAATATTGAACATACAATGCATTCTCCATACCTCCAACATTTCTGCTCATAAAATCAAGTTCTAAAAGCCTTAGTTTTAAACTTATTTATGTTTTTTATCAGCATTTAATTAATATGTATTGCTTCCCAACTTTGTGGAGGGAAATTAACCAAAGGCCTTACCCAGACAGACCTCAGAAATCAACAGAAGAGTGGCATGATCACAGCTGTACTTTGGGAGGATTAACTTCATCTCAGTATTTTATTGGACTGGAGGCAGGGAAACCAGTTAGAAGGCTATTACAGTAATTAGTTCAAGACAGAGATAAATAGAGGGACAGATTTAGGGCAGTAAAAGAAATGAGTTAAATATAATATAAAAAATAATATAAGATAGAAATGATAAATGCTCTATGCTTTCACATTTTTAAATGGTTTCTTAGAGAATATTACCAGTGCTGAAACACTGTTCTTTCCCTTAGTTACAGGTGGAGGACAACCTGGTAAACAACTGTTTTCATTCTTGCACATACTAATATAAAATGGTGACGACCTATCATCATATTATAGGTGAGTAATTGGTCAGATGTTGGGACAGAAACATTTGAATGTTTAAGAATTGCACTTTTGTACCTAGAGCTTACCACCAGCACTATCTGGTTAACTATACTACTTGGATTTTAGCTTTCATTTCTAAGATCAAACATCAACAACTCAAAAACTAGGTACAGAACTACATTTCTCAAACTAAGCTTGGAGCAGTGAACTGTAAAACATGAGTCTTGAAGAAATTTTGAGAAGTTCATATTTTCATTTCAATAATATATATTTTTTAAAAGTATATTCTGGATCACCTTGATAACCACCTCATATCTACCATCAATGGTACCAGAATTAGAGTGGGCATAGAAGGGTATTACAAGGTAAATGATACATTTATGCCAAGTGAAAGCCAAACCACCTAACCAGTGATTTAAGGAGGAAAGCTCTGTGGCATTCAAACACAGAAAAGTAGTGTAGGAGTTGAGTTATCATAGGATATACAGCATATAGAAAACTGCACACCTAGCCAAGGCCCACAATAGTATATTCACTATGCAAAGAAAGATTTCATTTCAGCAAAACAATATCATCCATCACCCTAAATTTAATTGGTTTTACTGGCTTTATAGTTTTGTTTACATTTCATTTATAAATTTACTTTTCCTTTATACTTCCATAAAAGCAATAAGCATAAGGAATTTATATACATCTAAAAATTAAATATTTTAATAAAATAAAACTATTTAGGCCAATACTGAGGATCCACAATATTTTTTTCCCTTTAAAGAGAGATTGTATATTATTCATGGTCAAGATTAACCTGGTGGAAAAAACATGGGGATTCACATCAGAAAGATCTGCTTCCAAATCTTGACTCTCCTAGTTGCTTATCATGTAACCCTAAGCAATAATCTCTCTAAGCCCTAGTTTTTTGGGTTTTTTTTTTGCGGTACACGGGCCTCTCACTGCTGTGGCCTCTCCCGTTGCGGAGCACAGGCTCCGGACGCGCAGGCTCAGCGGCCATGGCTCACGGGCCCAGCTGCTCCGCAGCATGTGGGATCCTCCCGGACCGGGGCACGAACCTGTGTCCCCTGCATCGGCAGGCGGACTCTCAACCACTGCGCCACCAGGGAAGCCCTAAGCCCTAGTTTACTTGCAGGGTTACTGTGAAGACAGTTATGCGGTACACTAAAGCTCAAATGAAAATTCTTCTCTTCTTTTTCTATCTAAATTAGCTTCTCCTGATTCCTCCCTTTTTACAAAATTTTATTTACTTACTTACTCACTTTATTTATTTATTTATTTATTGGCATCTCCACGTGGCATCTCAGTTCCCTGACCAGGGATTGAACCTGGGCACTGGACAGTGACAGCATGGAGTCCCTACCACTGGACCACCAGGGAATTCCCTCTCCATAGAACTTTTAATCTGTCATACATCATGCAGATTACACCCTCACAATGTCTCCTTCCCACTGTAACCAAGAGTTTCCAAAACTCCAAAGCTCAGAGCCAACTACGTATTTTTACCTTTATCTCCTCTCACCTGCAATACTTCCTACAGAAAAAGCTACAGGACTTATCTCCCTCAAGTGCATCTCTGAGGCTGTCACTCTCCTACTCAAAAATTTTCTGTAAGTCTCAAGGCCTTCTGTATTAAGGTCCTACCCAACCTAGCCTTACAACTTTATCTCCAATTCCTAAAGTGAAAGTTTCCTGAGGCAAAGATACTGAGGTATCGCCCATCCCTAGCATAGTATGTGACACATAATAGATACCCAATAGTAATATTTGAAAAAAGTAACAGGAATCTGTAATGCTCCTCTCCACCAAGACAGACAACCGACTACCTCCACTGGCATAACTCTTCATTTCTTTCTAACACACTTCTAACTATTAATTGTTTTAACCACAATAATCTAAAAGCTGGTCTTGAAAGACTATCACAAGGAATCACAAAAAGACAATAGCACTCGGTGATTAAAAAAAAAAAAAAGAAAGCCAGTGAAAAAGCACTAAATCTCCCTCTTTATTTTAATTATTTTAAAAATTCTTAGTTTTACTATTAACTTAGCAGCTGGGTTGGCATGGCCCAAATAACTGCAACATAAAAGTTATAAGAAAAAACAACAACAACAAAAACAACCAAATTCCTACTGGATAAAACGAGAATATCAGGAAAAAAAATGATTTAGAAAATTCATTAACTAAAACCTCAGTACCTCTCAGTTATTTCCCCTAAAAATTGTTTTTGGTCTCTTATTCTTCTAGTGAATGAATTCGGACACTCAAATGTCCAAGCTATACACACAAATATTTCCTCTCTGAATAAAACACTCAATGAATAATATTGTATGACATACTATGACATCATCTCTTTGTAGGAAACTTGGATAAGGAAAATCACTGCTATCATAAACACTACCAGGGGACATTTCTTAAACATTCACCTCTCTGTTCACTCATATATTCAACTTTCCAGTGACCCAATCTTCCACTACAAAAGCTGGAAGAAAACAGAGGGCCCCAAATTAATGTATAAAAATTTGATTCACATGTAACTTTTCAGTAACACTACTGTTGGGGATCTGCAGCACAATCTAAAACGTACATGAATCTTTGGGTAACCTAACAAAATTAGACAATGGCTGTCACAGAGTCAATCAAGCCAATTCTCCAGCTCTTTAAACAAAGGGCTAACAAGTCAAGTATGTAAAATAAAACAGAGGTCTCAATTCATCTTTAACCAACTTAAAATTTGACTCGTATCAAGTGCGAGCATCAAGCCATCACAACTTCCTTCTTAACAATGAAGGTAAAACTTGTGAACCAAAATAGAGCGCCCAGAGCTGCACTTCACTTGGATCATAAAATCTACTGTGAAATTTTCCATAACTTTACTCTCTGAATTCATGAAATGGATGAGAGGCAGGTAAAAACATGGATATCAAATATGACTGACAGTATCTCAATTGTTATTTGCCAAATGGCAGGGCCCAAGGGGTCCTCTATAGATGACAGAGCCGTAAACGAAAACGACAACAGTTTTAATGATTACAAAACTGGTCCATACGCTCAAAAAATGTGAACATCCACACCCCAACAAGTCACAGACTATGATCTAAGACACAGAGCTTAAATGCAGAATAAAATGTCAATGTTCTGCCTCCCTAAAGAAACATACAACCCCATAAACTGCTGAACATCATCAAACCAACACCCGCCAGAGTGGATATTTTAAATATTAAATCAGGTAATCATGATAACTGCTAGCGGTTCATCTAGGCCTCAGCAGCAGCCTTAGGTGTAAGAGCAAACTCAAGCCCTCTTAACACTCAAAGAATAATGTTGATGTCATTATGAGGCTACTGATTCTTTGCCCTCTGAACTAGTCATTCCCTGACCCACGACGCAATTCTTCTCCCACCCACCCCCTCCCCCAAATAAAGAGAGCTCAAAACAGAGCAGCCCTCGGGTATCCCCTTCTCCTCTACCTCCGGCGGCTGCCGCTGTCTCCTCCCTCCGGCTCCGAGGTGGGGACTCCAGAAGGTCCCGGGCAATTCCGAGCCCGGGCGGTGCTTGTTTTGCCTGTGCACGGTAGCTCCGGCCAGCCGCTTCCTTCCCCAGTCTGCACGAACTGGAGCGCTACAGGGATCCCGGGGGCCAAGGAGGGAGCCCGGGTGGCGACGCCGCCGCGGCCGCCGCCTCTGGTATGTCAGGGGCCGGGATTGTATTTCGAAAGATCCGCCATTTTCACCTCGTCATCACCATCACAGCTCAGCAGCTTCCCCGACAGCCGGAGCCCGGGCCGCCGCCGCCGCCGCCGCCGCCGCCAGTAACCTCCCCCTTCCTCCTCCTCCCCTCCCCGGCCCTCCCCTCCGGAGAGGCGCACACCCACATATCCGGGGAAACCTCCCGCCGGCCCCGCCAACCTTCAAATGCTCAGGGAGATTCTAATGCACACACAGCCCACGCTGAGACCTTTCACCCTGCCACGAAAGATGGTGCTCCGGCGGGCCCGGTAGCAACGCGAAAGTAAGTCGTGCTACCTGCGGGGCCCCAAGTCCGGCACATTTTTGTCTTGAAGAGCAAAAAGCATGCGGAAGGGGGCAGAAGGGCAATAAAGAGCCCAAACTCTTTCATTTTCAGGAAAGCAACTCGAGAGAGATGACGGAATGCCTTTTATTCACTGTGTCCCTCTCAGACACTAAAAACAGGATCAAGACCTTTAATGTCATTCACCAGCTCTGACATTTTCCTCCACCGTCAGCACTACTTTTGACAGAATGGGCTACTTCCAACTGCACGTCCAACCTCTCTGAAACGTTTGTAAATTACAGGCATTGATTCTCATGCAGATACTGTAGTCAAAAGGTCTAGTTTTCAAATAAATTTCTGAACTATTTTCCACTTAATTTCGTCTGATCATTTCTGTCCATAAACACTGTGACTTCCAGTTCGTTTGTCATTGGTTTAAGACGTCAAAGTGCCACTAGGTTTAAAATGTACTGAACCTATTCATAAGTGAACAATTTCTAAAATACAGAAAATATACCTCTAAGTTAAAATTCCTTGCCAAATGCTTTTAGACTCTAAGTCACCAAATTTAAAAAAAAATCTGCCGCTGATATGTTTATTTGATACTGTGAAAATAAGCAGCTTGCTTCAGAGCAAGACCCTAGAGTTACCCACCCAGCTCCACCAGCTCCTCTCATCATGCAGTTTAATAAATAACTAAAAGAGAATATATGCATATTTTAATCATCAAAGAAATATCAGGAAAAGATAAGCTGCAAGGCTTCTGACGGGAAAAGAATTTTTTAAAAAAACTAAGTTGACTACCTTTGTTAATTTCAGATTTGATAACCACCCATTGAAAAGCTGAATTCTATACCTACCATTCAACTACAGCATAAGCTCTAAAAGACCTGTCTGAAATGAGCAAATTGAATTTCAAGGTTTCGAACAGAGCCACTCTACTGCCTTTTTTAAAAGTTAAAGAAGAGAAAGGCAGAAGTTGAAAAAAGGCATTTAATTTCCTTACCTTGCTTGAATGACAACTCCATATAAAAGTCGGTAGCTTCAGGCTTAAACAAGTACTATCACCCAGCCCAGTCGCCGTTTCTATATGCAGTCTGCTAGACTCTGAGTATCAAGCCTTCCCAATTTCTTTATCTTTAAACTGTATTTCCCCACGGCCAGCCCTGTTCACCCCCACTCTGCTTGGTGTTTACCGTTGGTTGGCCAAGCTAAGTCTTGGCCCGCTCCCTTCCCCCGTGCACCTCGGGAACATTGTGACATTTGACTGGTGGGCTTCGCGAGGAAAACGGACATACACGAAGAAGACACCATACAAAGGGGCATAGGAAGAACGGGGCGGCGGGCAGTAGG
>NW_006772469.1:408953-423665 GCF_000442215.2 Lipotes vexillifer | reverse complement strand
GAGTGCCGGCGGGAAGGGGCCGAGCCCGGAGGATCCTCCCTCCCCCTGCGGCCCAGGGATGCGGCGCGGCGGCCCCCAGACTGCAGGTTCCCGCTCTCCGCCACGACCCACTAGCCCGGGCTCCCGGAGGGGGCGGTCCAGCGCCCTCCGCCCGCGCCACCACCCGCAGCGCCCCCTTTCCCGCCCGCCTGCCCAGAGGCCCCCACCCCGGGGGCTGACACTCACCAAAGCCGGCGGCGCCGCCGCCTCCTTCTCACGCCGCGCTCCCTGGGCTCCCCGCAGCCGCGGCGGCGGCGGCGCCTCCAAGACACAGACCCGGGTTTGTTCAAAATCACGCGCCCAGCGCCATTCCACCGCCGCATCCCATAATACGCTGGGCCCTCCCCTCCCGCGCGCCCCTCTCCGCCCGCCCCTCCACTCTGCCCGCCCCGCCTCCACGGCTTCCTTCTCCCCGCCCTTTCCGCGGCGCCTTGCCCCGCCCCTTGGCAACCCTAGTAGCGTCATCCCGCAAGGCGGCCGCGAGTACGCTCGTGCTCCACGTGACTCCGAGTGTGCGCTCTGTCAAAGCTTTCGCACGGAATGTTCCATCCAGCTGAATCTGGGAGGGGGAAGGCGGGGTCGCGCCCGAGCTTGGGAGGCAGTGTGTTATCTTCTAGCTTTCCTTGTTAGGAAGTCTGTGCTGTAGGTGCGATTTCCAGCATCTTGCCGTTGTTTGATGTTCTTGGGTGGGGAAGTGATCAGCAATCACAAATGCCAAATCTCTTTGTTTTTTAGGCACTGATTTTGCGGGGGTCGCTAAAAAAGCCCCTGGAAGACCACGCAGAGTTAAACTTATTTTGAAAGAGACTTTTTTTACGGTATACAGTCAAGGCTAACACAATCAAAATTCTTTGTATTTGGTAACCTTTTACTTTTATTTTTCCCGGTATTCTTTTTATAAGGTAAGAAAAGATGCCCAAATTTGGAGTCGGATAAGCAGGCAGAGATTCAGTGAATAACTGCCCTGTATGAGAAGACTACAGAGGAAACAATAGAAAATACAAAAGAGTATATACGTAGTATAAAATGGTGTGGTACAGTTTGTAATTGCTAGTGAAGCACGGAGGACGTGCAGGTCAACGTGAGAGACTGTAACCTGGGAACACAAAGGAGGAGGTGAGACATGCTGTAGTGGAAGCAACAATCATTTTGGAGTTAAGCAGTCCTAGTTTTAAATTCTGGCACCTCCACTAAAGTGTATAACATTTATCAAGTTTCTTTTCCCATCTACAAAAGAAAAATAACATAGCTTCCCAAGATCCTGAGGATCATATAAAGTGAGAGGTGTCAAGCAGCTACACACAGTCTTTGCCTCAAATGTTAGTTCTATTTTACCATAATCAACAGCACCCCATACCTTCCACCTCAAACTCTATGGTTAGGATTTAGCAAGGCAAGTGGCATGAAATTAGCAAAGGCTTGGTAGTGGGAAGGTCTGGAGCCTGTGCAAGGAATGTGAGAAAACTGAATGATACACAGGCTTTATTGAGGATCAGTAGGTGAGTCCAGTTTATGAGGAGCTTTGAGAGCTGGTGTAAGAAAACATCCTGGTGGTGGGAATTCCCTGGTGGTCCAGTGGTTAGGCCTCTGCGCTTGCACCCCAGGGGGCCTGGGTTCCATCCCTACTCAGGGAACTAGGATCCCACAAGCCACCCGGCCAAAAATTAAAGTAAGAAAGAAAGAAAAGGGCCTTGGCAGTTAAAAAAAAAAGTGGTTAAATGATGGGTGGTACTTGTGGGGCACCTCTGGAAGGAAGAAGAGAGTGAGATGGGGTACCCAAATCTGGCTGGAATCTAGGGAAACAAAGAATCACCTTCAGAAGGAGAAAATTTCTCAATTTATTCCACAAGGCTAGCATAAACCGGTTACCAAAACCCAAGGCAAAGAGCACCAAAAAAAAACCAACAAAAAAAGGAAAATTCTTCTATTCTCACTATGACTTTGTTAAAAAGACAAAATTGAGTATTAAGACATAAAATCCAGTAACGTGGTAGTAAAAAGAATTCACACCATAACAAAGAATGGTGGTTTAACATTAAGAAATATACTCATGACATTTATTAAATTAAAGGAGAAAAGCCAAATGATATTCTCTAGAGATGTACCATATAACATTCAACAGCCATTTCTGAATTTTAAAAACTTCTTAGTAAACTAGAAATAAAAGAACAGTTCCTTAATTGGATCAAGATAATTATAAAAAAACGACAGTAATATCATACATTAGAGTAAAATGGCAGAAGTACTCACGTTAAAATCACAGATCCAGGGGCTAACCTGGTGGTTCTGCGGTAAAGACTCTGCCCTCCCAATGCAGGGGGCCCGGGTTAGATCACTGGTCAGGGAACTAGATCCCGCATGCCCCCGAGTGCCGCATGAGACCCGGTGCAGCCAAATAAATAAATAAATGAATATTCTTTTTAAAAAAATCAGGGACCCACAAGGATGCAGGGCTATAGTAGCTATTTAACATTTTTCAGGGCATCCTAGCTAAATGCAATTAAATAAGAACGTTAAAAAAAAAAGCTTGAAATAGCGGAAAGAAGAGACAAAATTGTCCTTATTAAAAATAATAACAAAGAGCTCAGTGTTGTGGTTAACTGCTTGGCCTCTGGAGCCAGACTGCCTGGATCCAAATTCTGGCCCTGCCACTTAATAGCTGTGTGAACCTAAGCAAGTTACTTTCCTCTTGAACCTCTGTTTCCTCATGTGTAAATTGGGAATAAAGTATCATCATAAGGTTGTTGTGAAGATTAATGAGGTACTATGTGTAAAGCATTTTGAATAGTGCCTGGTATATGGTAAGAGCTCATGACTGAAAACTAATAATAATCTAAGCTACAATACAGTCTAAAATATAATGTAATTTTTTACTTTTTCAAGGAGAGCATTTTTAGCCCCTAAGAACCACTGCTGTTCAAACAAAACAGAATCTCTGTTTATATTTGCATGACAGCTTTCCTAGATGAACTAAAAGCATTTATTCAGCAAGTATTTGTTGATCATCTACCAAATCCTAAGCACTGACAAGACACTGGGAATAAAGTGGTAAACAAGACAGAGCAGCTCTATCCAATGGAATGTTCCGCCATGGTAGAACTGTTCTATATCCACAGTCTGATATAGTAGCCGCTAGTCACCTGTGCTTGTCAAGCAACTGAAATGTGGCTAGTGTGGATAAGGAACGAAATTTTCATTTCATTTCATCGTCATTAATTTAAATTTAAATAGCCACATGTCGGGGCTTCCCTGGTGGCGCAGCACAGTGGTTAAGAATCTGCCTGCCAACGCAGGGGACACGGGCTGGAGCCCTGGTCCGGGAAGATCCCACATGCCGCAGAGCAACAAAGCCCATGCGCCACAACTACTGAGCCTGCGCTCTAGAGCCCGCAAGCTACAACTACTGAGCCCGTGTGCCTCAACTACTGAAGCCCGCGCACCTAGAGCCCATGCTCCGCAACAAGGAAGCCAACGCAGTGAGAAGCCCACGCACCGCAACGAAGACCCAACGCAGCCAAGAATAAATAAAATAAAATAAAATAAATTAATAAAAAATAAATAAATAGCCACATGTTGCCAATGACTACAGCATTGGACAGCACAGTTCTATAGGAAGTGACAGTCAAAAACTAGTAGGAAATAGTTAGAGATTTTAAATAAATAAAGGGAGTTTCTGAAGAATATATCAATACAAAAAATAAAAAGATTGTATAGAGGTATGAGTTGCATAGAAGAAAAAACAAAATGTACTATGGGGCACCTATTATGTGCCAGATATACTGCTAGATACAAAGTACACACTAGTTAATAAAATTTTCTTAGAATATATTAGTTTCCAAAAGATTATTTAGACGTTCCTTTGCTCTTTAGTCCATTTGTCATAAATCCAGGATGTCTCTGTAAAGCAACTATCATGTATAAATCTATACAAGTGCAATTATCACCTTTATTTATTTTTCATCATCACATAACTCTTTTTGTAACAGATCCATAACCCCTTATCAACAATTTTAAAATACAAAATGTTTTGAAAACTGAAAATTTTCTGGAAGCTTATGACAGACTCATTCAGTAGGAAAACCAGTATGACATAAGGTATTAATAGTCTCTAGAACATTTAGTGTGAATATATGTCAGTGCAGAAACATGAGTGTGTTTCACTATGGAGCTTGTTAAAGGCTAAAGGGGTTGGAAGGAGCTTTCCAAGGTGATGGGAATTTTTTCTTTTTACAGGTTAAACATTTTTATTTTGATAAAGGTTACACATCAATATGGCAAAACAAACAAACAAAAAAAGTACCGTACATAGCCAAAGTAATCTCCCACTCAGGCTTGCTCCCCAGCAGGTAACCTTCCTAGAATGTGTATATATTTAATTTAACATTATTTACACACATTCTTTTGATCCTATCTTTCGTGATGGGAATGTTTTTGACCTTGATTGTGGTATTGGTTACATAAGGGTATATACATTTAAAAAATTAATTAAAAAAAAACTATTCCACCCTGAAAAAAAAATAAGGGTATATACAATGGCCTAAACTCATTGGGTACACTTAAAACGGATGTGTTTTATTGTATGTAAATTATACGCCATTAAAGTTTTTGCTTTTTGGGCTGCATTGGGTCTTTATTGCTGAGCACAGGCTTTCTCTAGTTGCAGCGAGCGGGGGCTACTCTTCGTTGTGGTGCACGGCCTTCTCATTGCGGTGGCTTCTCTTGTTGCAGAGCATGGGCTCTATGAGCGTGGGCTTCAGTAGTTGTGGCATACAGGCTCAGTCGTTGCAGCTCGCGGGCTCCAGAGCGCAGGCTCAGTAGTTGTGGCACAGGGGCTTAGTTGCTCTGCAGCATGCAGGATCTTCCCGGATCAGGGATCGAACCCGTGTCCCCTGCATTGGCAGGCAGATTCCTAACCACTGAGCCAACAGAGAGGTCCCTAAAGTTGGTTTTAAAAGAAAAAAAAATGACAATTCTTAAAATTTGTGCATGTGCCATCTAAAATCCAAAATATCCTCAATTCCAAAATACATTGGTACCCAAGGGTTTGGAATAAGGAAATGTAGATCAGTATCACTTTGAACACACTCCATGTTTTTTCACTTATGGTGCAGGATGTAATTTATAGTCAAACCACCTAAAAAAATAAAATCAACCACTAAAATCATCTGTTGGTGTCAGGCATCATTCATTTACTTTTCCTCTGGCTTTATGATTTCTTGGCCTCCTTAATAGTCATTTTTGTCTTTCTAATTAAAAGGATAGAAATAGGGGCTCCTCTGTAACGTTCTGATGTAGTTGTCCTGCTAGGGGTATAACCATCCCTGTGGTTAAGAGCGGGGTTTTCCCTTGGAGGAAGTAGATATTGCCAGTATCAGTCATCCTAGGAGGCACATCTTGAGACAGGATATGGGAACTTGCAAGAAGGGCTCACACGGAGAGAGGGAGTTACTTCCTTTCTCTCAGCCTTACTTATTTGGACTTGGACACGAAGAGTTTAATGTGTTTGAAGGAATGTGCCCACCTTTCCACCTAGTCAGGGAAAGAAAAGTCTGCCTCCAGAGGGACTAAAAACTAGGTAGAGTTTTTTCGTTGATGTTCTGTTTTTTGTTTTAATTATAAAACATCTTAATATTCTTCATGGCTTATAACCACAAGCATTTATTTTTCTCATGATTTGTATGAATTGATCTAGGCTGGGCTCAGGTAGGCCAGGTTGGAACCCAGGCTTTTGGTTGGGTTCCCTTCTCTTCCATATATCTTAATTCTGGGCCCAAGCTACCTAGGGCATGCTCTTCTAGTGGATCACAGGAACACAACAAAAAATGAGTGGAAACATGATATCTTTCTTAAGGCTACCCCTCCCCCTCAACCAACTGGCACACTGTCACTTCTGCTTATGTTTCACTGGCCAAAACAAGTCTTACTGCCAAGCCCAACATCAATGAGATGGAGGATATGTACTCCTTTGTACTCTAGTGAGAGGTACTGCAAAGGTACATGGCACAGGGTGTAGAGGTATTACAAATTCTAGTACAAAGAGGGAATAAAGAATTGGGAGTATTGATCCAAACCAGCACAAGAGGTAAATGTGAAGACACCTTGCACATCGGCCTAAACAGGTGTAGCATGGGAGATCAGAACGCTTTAATACTTTACAATCTCCATGAAAACACCCCTTTTAAAAACAAATACAAGTGACTCTTCAGTCCTTTGTAAATTGCTATGCCTATACAGCATTAACCTCCTTATTCCAGTTAAACTGCTATTCTTTTTTCTTCCAATGTAAAAATTCTAGAGCTGGCCCTGGCCTGAGACCTGTGAACTCACAAAGCTGCCCACAAAGCTATCTGCTACATAGTTGTAACTTACTAGCTACAGTTAACTAGGCTGCTTTCAACTGCAAGTAAAAGTAGCTTATATATTTCATAACTATCTGCACAGCTCATAAAATAAATAGTATAGAAATAGGCTTTCCCAGGATAATTCAGCAGAGAAAAGATATTATCAAAGATCCTGGCTCATTCCTCCTTTCCACACCACCGGTCTCAGGGTGTTGTCTTAGATCGTAGGCTTGCCTTCCAGTGGCTGCCACTTAGTACCATACGTAGACATAATACACACCACACACAAATATCAGCCACAGAGGAAGGGTATTTCTTCCCATGCACCACTTTTTATCTGCAAGGTAAGTCCCCCAGAAGACTTCCCATCATGATGCACTGGTCAGACCCGGACCATATATGTCTTCTTAAACCATTCACTAGCAAAAGGAAATGGAATTACCATAAATCGCCTAGAGTAGGGGTCAGCAAATTAAGACTCACAGGCTGAATACAGCCCATGGCCTGTTTTTAGTAGGCCTACAAGCTAAGAATGTTTTTGTGTCTTTTACATTTTTAAATGCAAAAAGAAGGAGAAGGAGAAGGAAGAAGAAGCAAAGAGACCATATGCGGCCCACGATATCTAAAATACTATTTGGCTCTTAACAGAAAATGTTTGCAGACTCCTGCCTAGATCAACCATGATATACCTTGGGGGATGAAGAAAGGCCTACCTTCCCTGAGCACCGTACCAGTGTTAGGTCCACCATATCACATATGTGTAATTTCCTTCTGCTCTCCCCAAGCCTTGAGTAAGATCTTATTAACCATTACTGAATAGTTCCATTATTCACCACTCCTGAGGTAAATTAAAGGCAAAGTCAGTGTCCACATGGGTGTCAGAATGTTATGGGGGAGCAGTGGCTTTTCATTTCTCTTTTATGGGAATGATAGTGTTCAGTGAATTATCCCCAAAGGGAAGGTACACCTCAAGAGAAAACCATTAAAATGTAAAGTCCAGGGCTTCCCTGGTGGCGCAGTGGTTGAGAATCTGCCTGCCAATGCAGGGGACACAGGTTCGAGCCCTGGTCTGGGAAGATCCCACATGCCATGGAGCAACTGGGCCCGTGAGCCACAATTACTGAGCCTGCGTGTCTGGAGCCTGTGCTCCACAACAACAGAGGCCGCGATAGTGAGAGGCCTGTGCACCGCGATGAAGAGTGACCCCCACTTGCCACAACTAGAGAAAGCCCTTGCACAGAAACGAAGACCCAACACAGCCATAAATAAATAAATAAATAAATACATTGTGTATTATAAAAAAAAAAAAAAAAATGTAAAGTCCAGACACCTTACGTTACCAACACGTCACTCCATTGTCTTCTGAATCACATGATTTGTGACTATAAGTCTGTTTTAATTCCTCTGCATGTAATGTGCCCCCCCCAGAAACCTTTAAGATTTTTCTCTTTATTTTTGGCTTTCAGTAGTTTGAATATTGTGTGTCTAGGAGTGTGTGTGTGTGTGTGTGTGTGTGAGTGTTTTATCCTTTGGGGAGCTCTCTGAGATTCTCTGGATGTACGGTTTGATATGTTTGATATCTTTCATAGTTTTGGGAAAATTCTCAGCTGTTATCTCTTCAAATTTTTCTTCTGCCTTGTCCTTTCTCTCTTCTGCTTCTTGGATTCCAGTTATACATACGTTGGATCCCTTTGTTCCACAGTCCTTGGATGCTCTACCCACCCCACACTCTTCCACCTACACATTCTTTTTACTCTTTGATTCTTAATTTGGGTTCTTTCTATTGACCTGTCTTCAAGTTCCCTGATTCTTTCCTTGGGCTGTGTTGAGTCTATTCATGAGCTCATTAAAGGCATTCTTCATCTTTGTTGACATGTCTTTTTACTTCTAGCATTTCCTTTTTATATTTTCTTTTACTTTCCACCTCTCTGTTCATTCATGTTACCTACATTTTATATTAGAGACTTTAACATATTGATCATAATTATTTTAAACTCCCTGTCAGATAGTTTCAACATCTCTAGATTGTTTTGTCTCTTGAAAGTGGTGTGTGTTTGTGTGAGTGTGTGTGTGTGTGTGTGTATGTGTGTTTCTCATAATTACTGATTGGATGCTGGACCTTGTGTGCAGACAGGAGAGATGGGGATAAATATTATTTATGTTTTTAAATGGGCATGCATCTTTTTCTGCTAGGCTGTTAGTGTAAGAGGTTCAGTTATTCTAGTCAGGAGCTGAGCTGGGCTTGGGTTTTATTGTTGCTATGGTTACCTTCAGTGCATCATCATTTTCAAATTCCTCTAAAGTTATTTTGTGCTTAGAGTTGGGGCTGGTTTGCTAAAGTTTTTTCTCAGTGCTGATGTTCCACTTTCAGCTTTAGGCTTTCTATGCTCTTGCCACTCAGAGGGCATCACTCTAAGCTCATGCCTTTCTCCCAGCAGTAACCTGCTTGTTACTTGGTGCTTACTAGAATGGTTGTAGTGATGGGGAAGGAAGACAGTGTCTCTGTAGTCCTGTCCCAACTTCATTCTTAGGCAGGCTCTGTGTCCCTGGGTCTGGGTAATCCAGACCCTCCCAGAGCATTATGACCTCTAAGAGTAGACAGTTTCCAGTCTCTTCCCTGGGATTAGAGGTTTGGGGTTTTTGTTTTTCTTTTCTTTTCTTTTTTCCTATTCTTCCAGCTGCAATGGGTCTTTACCGGTCCCTTGGGGAACAACAGGGCTTGCTGCCTTCTCCCATCAATTTAAGTCTTTTGTTCCTTGGGGGAGAAGTGTCTGGGTTTCTTCCTGCCTTTCCTGCAGTGGCAGCCACTCCTCTCCTCTAGGCCTGAAGGACCCAGGAGTCTTTTCCTTACCTACCACCCTGCCCCCAGTCTTTGTCCTGGCTTCCCAGTGGTGGTCTCTGGAGAAGAGCCTGTGAATAGATGTGAACTCCTTTTATGACTATGGCTTCCATGGTGTTCTACAAGCATGCCAGCCCACACTCAGTCTTTAGCAATTTATTTAAAAATTTAGCAGAATTCTTTCTTCCTGTTTGTATGGCTGCCCCATCTTCCTTCCCATGCTCTGCCACAGATGATACAGTGCCTGCATCTCATCTGTGTTTAGAAGCACCTGTCTTTCCTTAGATTTCAAGTTAGTGGGTTGCCCTATGACCTCAGATCTTTGATTGGCTTAATAAAAAATTATGATTTTATAGATTACCTAGATTATTGTTGGGTGAAGGGAACAATGCTTTTTTGCAGCTCCCTCCAGCTAGGCAGAAGCTGGAAGTCCTCCAGGTGTTATTTTATTAAGAGAGTCAGACGGTCTCTATTGTTGGACCACAGTGCTTATCACAGGTTTTACCCAGGATAGTCCTTCTACTTACTCTCTTAACCCATCCCTTCCTATTTGTCTTACTAGATCTTAGAACTCTTGCTTTATGACTCGAGTTTAATATCTGCTTCTGGTTGTTGCCACAGTTGGTGGCAGATTTGGATCATCTTCTCCACCTTACCCACATTAGTTCCTACTCAGTATTTGGATTTATATACTCCTTGATTTTAGTGCCATCTCCAGAGAAGGGAGATTTAGATGGAAACACCAGCACATTCAATGATGCTGGGGTTTTCTAGGTCTCCTATTTATCCAACTATGTTCTTTACTCAATTTAACAAGTATTTTTTGAGTGATTACTTAATACAAAGAACATAGTTCTGGGTACTGGGTGGTTTATAGAAGTCAATCAAGCTAGCACATCTCTTTCACTCACTTTCAACTATATGACCCCATTTGAAACATGAACACAAGGGAACAAGCAGAAAGACATGGTGGGCACTATGTCTTTCTATGAAGCCTCAGGTTACAGGGAGTCTAGAGATAGCAAAGTAAGAGGATCAGAACACACTAGATAGTGAAGAGAGTGTAGCTTGTGAAGATGCATGGACCTCCAAGTGGAAGGATAAGACCTGCCTGGGCACTATTATTAAGAGGATCTGTTGGTCATCTTGATACCAGAGGGACCTTTGGGGAAGCATAACAACTGTGTTCGAGCATCTCTTCCTCTGAGGCTGGAAGAGCACTAGCCTTTGAAGCTAGTAGAGAAGACAGAAGACACCTTAACTGTAAATAAATACAAAAAAATACATAAATAAAAGCATTCAAGAAGACTAAATTCAAAACATACACACAAGACTATGGAAGAAAAAGCATGATTTTGTTCCCTTTTTAAATTAAGGTTTTACACTCAGTGAAACGCATAAATCTTAAATGTATACTTTGATAAACTTTGATAAATCCATACACCCCATGTAACCCACACGCCTACCAACATATGGCACATTTCCGTCACCTCCACTTCCTGCTACTTCCCAGTAAATTCCTACCTTTCTCCATTTTCTCCTCCTCAAGCACTTTCTGATTTTCTATCATCATAGATTAGTTTTTTCTAATTCATAACTTCATGAGATGGAACCTTATTACATATATTTTTTTTAACGTCTGGTTTCTTTCACTCAACATATTGTTTGTGAGATTCATTCACGTTGTTGCACGTATCTGTAGTTTTTCTTTTGGATGCTGAGTAGTGTTCTATTGAATGAATATATCACACTTTGTCTACCCACTTTCCTGACAACTTTTTTTTGTTTTCACTTGGGGCTATTATAAATAAAGCAGCTATAACATTTTTACACAAGTAGACATATGAAAATCATGATTTTTAAAATACAACATTGAAGGTATATTGAAGGAGAACTGAATCTTGCTTAGTGGCCTGAAAAGTGGAAAAGATATCTCAAAACAGAGCGAAAATATAAAGAGAGAAATTATGATGAAAAAAGCAAGTCACTTTGAAGATAAACCCAAGAGACCTGATATATGACTAGTTGGAGTTCCAGAAGGAAACAAAGGAAATGATAAAAGGAAGATAATATTAAACAAATAATACTAGAAATTTTCCCTGACCTGAAGATAGACTTGCATTTGCAGATAAAAGGGGTCACTGAATTTCAGGTAAGATCAATGAAAAAAGACACACCTAGGCACATTTGAGAGAAATTCCTGTAAAGAAAAGATCTTAAAAACTTCCAGGTGGAAAGAACAAGTTTCCTACAAAAAGAACAGGAAAAACAAGAAGAACAATGGGGAGGATACGGAGGTGGGGGAGGGGAAGAAGAGGGAAAGGAGGGGCAGGGGAGAAAAAGGAGGAAGAAAGTTGGAAATAGACAGGAAGACCAGCCAGATGACAACAAGTAAAAGCTATTTATTCAGAACTTTCTATAGCAAGGGAGTTGGTCACCATCACTTGTGTTTGACAGCGAGTCAGAGGCAGGCAGAGAAAGCTTTATAGTGGAAAATAAGGAATTTAAATGTTCCCTGATTGGAGGCTGTGGACCTGAGGGGGTTGTCAGCAGCCTAGCTTGAAGTGGGGTATCCCATGTGATTGGTTAAGGGGGCATATTTGTCCTTCTCTGGTTAGTCATAGATTAGAAGTTAATTAGAAATTAAATTAGAAATTAAATTACTAAACTAAATTAAATTAGAAATTTAATTAGAAATTAAATTAGAAATTAAATTACTCGGGAATCTGGTAGTTATTGATCAGGTAGTGGCTATTTTGGGCTGATGGCTACAGGAGTTGTTTGGATCCTAGAAGGGTTGCTGCAGATAGTGAGTTGATTTTTTGGACTGGTTGCTACAGATTGTGGGTCAGAGTTTTATTTTCATATATGGTCTTGCCATTGCCTGTTTGCATATTTAGTCTCTCAAAGAGAAGAAAGAAAGAGAGAGAAAGGGAAAAACAGGGAGAGAGAGAATGGAGGAGGGAGGGAGGGAAGGAGGGAGGGAGAAAGGAAGGAAAAAAGAGGAAGGGGAAGAGAGAAAGGGAGAGAGAGAAATCACTGGCACTGAACTTATCTGAAATCCTGGAAGCTAGAAAACTGTGGAATAACATTTGCAGGTCACTGAGGGAAAAGGACGGCAGCTCAGACAAAATCCCATTTAACTGTCAGGATGACAGAAAGATATTTGTGAACGTACACAGATTCACAGGTTTGTTAGCCATGCACAGCATCTGAGTGACCACTTAAGAGTAAATACGAACAGGAAATTCCCTGGTGGTCCAATGATTAGGACTCCGTGCTTTCGCTGCTGAGTAGAGTGCGCGGGTTCAATCCCTGGTCGGGGAACTAAGATCCCACAAGCCGCGCAGGTGCAGCAAAAAAAATAAAAAAGAAAAAGAAAGAAAAGAAAAGAAAAAATAGTAAATACTACCAAACAATAAAACAATCAGAACAGAGACCTCATATCAAGATAGGGAAGATGAAGAGAAAGGAAATTTGTGGTGAGTAATTCACCTTGAATGTATTATATAGTAATGTAAGTGAATAATGACAATGTGGGAATTGTAACACAAGTGGTAAATTAAGGATTCCTAAAATAGAAGAGACATACCACAAAGGAAAACAAAAAACTTGGTGAAATGGAACGAAAGTACCAACTTTTCTCAGCGAAACCTAGGAATTAAGTGGAGGTAGAAGGGGCAGAACCAAATACTATAGGTTCTGAAAGTCTCCACTAGGACTGAAGGGTATAGAAGAGAAAATATTCTAAAAGTCTCATTTATTGAGGTATAATAAAGAGGTAACGGGGAACTAAAGTGTCTAGAAGGAAGGAAATGGCTGAAAACTTGTTCTCATATATTATTAAAGAAAAAGTGTTTGATAGTGAATGTCAGAAAAGGGAAGGTAATTACTAAATAGAAAAGAATATGATATAGAACATGACAGGATTCCATAATAAAAGCAGACATACCCAGAATGAGCGGTGGAACTCAGGAAAGAATTAGAAGTAAAAATATTAATTTCAAAATGAAAACTAGACTAGAAGGAAACCAGGAGTAAATAAAAAGGAAAAATAATGCCTTAAGAGAAATAGAGATTGAAAAGGAGGACATTTTTAAAAATAAAAATGATGTGAAAAAAGGAATAAAAAGATTTTGAGGAAGGGTGACTAATACTAAAGATAGTTAGATCTTCTGTTTTAACATATAGATAATAGTAGTTTCTGAAGAAAGAAACCAAAGGAATAGAACAGGTACAAGAGATTATAATGAAAGACAATGTTGTTGAAAAAAATTAAAGCTACATATTAAAAGAGCACGCTGTGTACCTGAGAATATTGACCCAGAATGACCAATACCAACACATAGTCTAGTAAAATTACTCGGTGTTAGAGGGAAATAAATTTGGGGCATCTAGGCAAAAAGAGTAGGTCATTTATAAAAAAAGAAAATTAGACTCTCATGAGATATTTTTCAGCAATGTTTTATGCCCCAAGAAAAGAGAGTACCACATTCAAGATTCTCAAGAAAAGTGAGCCAAGTTTGATTATATCTAACAAAACTGACTTTCAAACATAAAAGGCAGAAGATGTTACTGAGAATATGCCTTCTATGAGCCCTTCCTGAGAAACCTGTTAAAGAACTACCTTCAGACAACCAAAAGGACTAGAGAGATATCAATATAAGAGCTGACAGTGAGCATTAAATATGTATTATTTATAGAACTAAGACTAAATAAGGATTAAAAGGAAGAAAGTACCATTTGTACTGGCTATATTTTCTCATCATAGAGTTACAGTACAATTATGAAAAATGAAAGGAAATGGGAGAGGATTAGCAGAAGATTGAACTCTTCTCAGCAATTGTATTGAGGGTGTTAGTTTTAGTATTGTTTTTCTGAGACTGTTGTGTGTATAATGTGGGATGAATTAAATGAATAATTATGGAATTTTCTGATTCTGTAATCCTCTATGTACTTGTGAACCAGGACTTTGGATGCGGAATTAAGGAGATACAGATGTAATACAGAAGAGGTTAAGTAAAATCACCTAAATTGGAATTGGAAGTATCACTATGAAGTCATGAGTTATTTTATCTTTAATTATGTGTGTGTGTATGTGTGTATATATATGTATATATATCCTAGATCCATCCTATGAAAAGGTTCCCAATGACCTACACAGTAGCAGTAAGCATCCCTAGCACACAGATTGTTATCTCTAACTATCATTCCTAAAAGGAACTAAAGGAACAAGGGCTTCTTGGAGAAATGGCTGATTCAGGGACTAGGATGGTAAACACACAAGATGACTATAGAACAATTTTGATAACAGCACTAACAACATATGGAACAAATTCAGAGAAGGGATTAGTGCTCAGAAAACAGCACTATATACACTCACTTATACTTTTTTTTCTATTACTTCTATAGCAAGGCATATTTGAGCTGGGCACATGGGATGCAGAGTGGAAGATGTGCTAGGAAAAAGATGTTAGGATGGCTCCTTTTGCA